>NC_046615.1:1538954-1841751 GCF_900324465.2 Anabas testudineus
CATGAGAGTGTGTTATTCAGTTCCACAACATCCTGTTCGAAAAGAATTTGATGATGCAAGCTGCCATCAAACGGGCATGTTCTTGAAACCCTAATGAGAACTACTAAAAGTGATAGCAAGTGGAAGACAGAAGAATTGACTGTTTGGTCTGTCTGATGGGAGTGAATTGATTCACTATATTGTCCAAACTGGACTCCTTTTGAGTTCATACACTTCTTGTGACAGAATAATCTCTCCAGGGCAACAGGTCTCTTTATAGCCAGATAGCAAATGGATTTTCAAAAGGTGCAAATGAGCTTGGCAGGTTACTCAATTTACTAGAGTCTAGTGTGAAGCATTTTAAAACCGAGTGGGAGAAAAGTCTTTCTGGCAGAGACATGTTTTCTTTTCAGCATAAGTCAATAAAACATTGCCATTCAAATGAAATGTGCTTAGAACATAGATTTTTGACCTATGACATGCTATGAATGCAGCATTTAAATGGTCATTTGAATCCATTTTAATGTAACATTGTGACCAATTTTATATAAGGTACATTGTGTGACATTTAGTGAGACTAAATTGAATTATTTTGCTGTAGTTGTAAGGGAACTTGGAAATTCTAGGAAACACAAGTAAACCTGCACTGGATTTTACAGGGAGCCAATGGAGAGAAGCTAACGTAGGAGAAATATGATCTCTCTTCTTAATTCCAATCAGAACTCTGGCTGCAGCATTTTGGATTAACTGGAGGCTTTGTAATGAGTTATTGGGACATCCTATTAATAATGAATTACAATAGTCCAGTCTGGAAGTAACAAATGCATGGACTAGTTTTTCAGCATCACTTTGGGACAGGATGCTCCTAATTTTAACAATGTTTCTCAGGTGGAATAAGGCAGTTCTAGATATTACAGTACCTAACCTTGCAGTAATGACAGCAAAACCTTTCTCCCTCATATGTTACTTGATGTTAGTAATTACTGGTGGAAAGAGAACCATGAAAAGCTGCACAAGCTGAACTCTAAGGTCAAGGTGGCTTATAAAACAAACTTGGAAAATGGTGAATTTAAGTGCAGATTAGACATGCAGTAAAGCAAAATGTACTCTATGGCATGTATTAAACAGGAACTATTAAGAGTCTGCACAGAACAGGAAATACTACTCAGATTACAAAAATCAATCAATCAATAAAGAAATGATAACAATGAACACAGGATACCAAAAGAAGTGTTGGTTGAAAGATATTTAAAATAATAAAACCCTGACAGACAGACTAAGAAAATTAAGAGCAGAGCTTATTTTCTAAATGTTGTAAGCAAGGCAACAGAACAAACAAGCAAACAAACTGTCAAAGAGTTCCTTGAACTCAAGGAACCATCCAAGAGAAAAGCACGAGCAAAACACAAAACACTGGAGGGAAATGAGCCTTTTACTTACCAGACAGACTCATCTTCATTGGAGACCTGTTGTGAAGAGTTTTTAAAAAGTAGTTTTGACTTGCACCGTGACAAGGAGCAGCAATTAAAATAAACTGTAAGAAATGTGGAAACTTACCATATTGTACAGACAGACTGAAAATAAAATGTCCTGCACATGGACTGTGCTGATAGTGGTCACTGTCTGTCTTAATTATGATTTGGACAAATCAGGCCAATTGACAGCTGACCCAGCTGAGCCTCCATCATCAGAAACTGATAACAGAGGAAATGTCTCATGTCTCTAATAAAACATTTCCTCAGTTCCTCTTGCAATACGTTTTTTCCTTTGCATCAAAGATGCATCGCTCTGTGTGTCTTTTTAGTGGAAGGAGCTAAGGTGAGGAAAAGACACATGTCAGGCAAAAAGCCGTGCCTAGAAACGTGCGTGTGCGCGCGAGAACGCACACGCATGTGTGTGTGCATGTCAGAGCCATTCAAAAGAAGACACAGAAAGCAGGGAGCCTGCCAATAATTGATGATATGGACCAACTTAAAAGCTCCATTGCCAAATGGCCGAGAGTACATTTCAGATTTTTGTCCCTTTGTCGCGATGGACTGACACATTGAACAGCTCAGTAAAAGCATTAAAGTGGACCACTGAAATTAGATTAATAATTATAATAATTATAATGTCACAAATGTATTATTATGTTCGAAACATGCAGAAAGATTTCCAGACATCAGGTTTAAGGTGGATTAAGTACAAGGTTGAGAAAACATCCAATTGTAAAAGGCAGCCCTGAAAACAAAACAAAACAAAACAAAACACACATTTATTTACAGGCTGTGTACTATAAAGATGCAGTTAGAGGTTTGTTTACATCTGCAATATTTGCCAATTAAACAGCCTGTAATACTGATTAATCTTTTTAAATCAGTGAACACCAGCTCTTCAACTTTTTGACTGGTTTGAGTTATGACTCAGGGTGTTGTTATTGTGCTTTGTCCTTGAGTAGTTGCACCCATCATTTCAATATTTCTGTGTCTCAGTACATTTAGTTGTTTTTTATTTTGTGTTTGTGTGTGTGTGTTTTTTTTTTATAAGCATACTGTGTTATCACAGTCAGCCCGGCTGTTGGAATACAAAAACCACACCATGATGTGCAGTGGCCTTTGGGCTGATGGAGCTACTCCGGACACAAACATCCTTCTTCCTGCTTCTCTATCATTAATAATTCACACTAACTAAATCCTGCTGACAGCCAAGTGTCTTCCTCCACAGAGCGACAGCCTGCTTCCACAAACACTTTCTGTGTGCCTGGTGGGATTAAATGAGATAAACAGATGAAAATGAAGTGGCAGAGTAGAGAATAGAGGATAAAGCAGGAAAGGTTTGGTTTAAATTTTAAATCTAACTTTCTTAAAGTACCAGTTGGATGAATAAAATTATTAATAATCTAGTTAAGGATATTTACTTAGGTAGTGTTTTGCATTACACATTTAAGATACTTGTCCTTTACTTTTTAAATGATATGCATCTTTATGCTTTTACCTAATTACATTTTTTAGACACACTTCTACTTTCTACATTTATTCTGACTGAGATTTGACATTGAATAAACTAAACGTAAAACCATGAAGTATTACATTTACTTTACAAAGAGGTGGTTGCGGTGGATGGTGGGCATATAATGTGCTGCACTGTGAAACCACAGACTCAAGTTAGACTCCGGGGTCCTGTGTATGGTTGGACTGGCAAGAAAAACACTTTGGTTAAGGTTAGATAATGTATGTGGTTTAGTTCCAAATAAATATTTACCCTCACTCTATCCCAGTCCACAATATATCTAACCCTAACCTCACCTCAAGGCTGCGTGTGCTTAAACTTGACAGTAAGTAGTCCCATGATGGTCACAGAAACCCTGAAAGCCTGGTTCGTGTCGTTTCACTCTTGTAGTTTATGGTTTTACTTCCTTAAACTTCTGCTATGAAGTCGGTCTTGGCCTCGGCGGACGTCGGAAGCTGTTTCTCGGAGGTCTCGACTCAACGCTCGATAGTCCAGGACAGATGGGTTCCCTGTTGAGTCTGGTTCCTCTCAAGGTTTCTTCCTGTTGCCTTCTCAGGGAGTTTTTCCTTGCCACCGTCGCCCTCGGCTTACTCATCAGGGACAATCTCATTTCATGATTCATACACATTCACTGTTCATGTACTGTTCTTTGGTTGTGTAAAGCTGCTTTGTGACAATGTCAATTGTAAAAAGCGCTCTACAAATAAAATGAATTGAATTGAATTGCTTCCTGTCTGTTTTCCTGACTACTGGTTTGGTAGATTGGGTGATTGTAAAGTGACTGTCAGACCTGTTTTCCCTGTCTCTTTGCCAAATTGTTACCTCAGGTGTTGGTGACTCTCCAGCCAGCTGTTGTCCATTGTGGGCAGTGGCTTTGGAGCTGCTGACTGACAATATTATTTGGACTCTCAAAAGAAAAGGATTTTCTGTTTGATGGTTTGAATCAGAGACTTGATGTAAACACTGATGGAGGACTGAGGACTTATGAGTTTTCATGTTTTGTTGAAAATTTTATGTCCCCCTGTGAAGGTGTTTCTGTTTATGCAAGAAGTAAAGTAATTCATTCCTCAAAAAAGAAGAGGGACCTGAGCCAAGGAAACACATTATATTAATTCCTGCAAAAATAAGAGTGTGTATCTTTCAGTGCGTTACCATGTGGCAGACACCAACCTGACAGGAGGTTGCCATCTTGTTGTCAGGACCCACCAGCACTTATCTTTTCCAACCACCTCATCCTTCTTAGTTGCACTTCAAGTTTGTCGCTCAACTCACCAGCTGCTGTAAACCTTACATTTGTCTTTACTTACATGTTTCTGAAGAAATTCTAAGATTGTACTTGTTGGACCTGTCTGACTCGTCCTGATGCCCAACTTCTGGCTGGAGATCTCGTCGCCTGGATCCACCGTTTGCCCTTTGGGATGCGTTTGGAGACTGGATTGGTCACAAGCTACTATGATGTCGGTCCCGGCCTCGGCGGACGTCGGAAGCTGTTTCTTGGAGGTCTCGACTCAACGCTCGATAGTCAAGGAATGGAACAAGTCTGCCTGCAATAACTAACTGGACTCCATATTAACTTAAAAGACTTTAACTGTTATACTGGACTGCTGCCTACACAGCAAGTAATCACCCATATGAGGATGGGTTCCCTGTTGAGTCTGGTTCCTCTCAAGGTTTCTTCCTGTTGCCTTCTCAGGGAGTTTTTCCTTGCCACTGTCGCCCTCGGCTTGCTCATCAGGGACAATCACATTATTATGACTCATACACATACACTGTTCATGTACTGTTCTTTGGTTGTGTAAAGCTGCTTTGTGACAATGTCAATTGTAAAAAGCGCTCTACAAATAAAATTGAATTGAATTGAATTGAATTGTCCTGTGTGGATCAATCCTCCAACCTGCAGAGGGCGCCCCATTTCTTTTGTCAGTTCCAGTCAAACATTCTGTATCCGACCACACAGGTATTGCAGTATTGTAGCTTCCAGCAAAGCTGCTGAAAGCTGCTGCTGCTGTAGTGCATCATTTTGTAATTTGCCATTTAAATTAATTGTGAACTCATGTTATGAGCATGGAAATGAATTGGTGTGGCACAGTATCCAGAATGGCCGCTAACTTACACAGCTGTTATGATCAGGGGACATGAGCATCAACATAACACAGGAGCAGTCCTGTGACACTCAATATGATTTGGAATCAGTTTAACGCAAAATGATGATGGGAGGAAATTTCTGTCCCCTTCCTGCTTCCCACCAGCCAATCCATCAAACTCAATGGAAAGGCAAAGCCTTTAACTCACAGGATCTAATTGCTAATCAGAGTGCTCTTTATCAACACAGTTAACTGCTCCTGTGATGTGCTGCCTGCCTGTCAGTTTCCATAGTGATTTAAATTTTTTCTTACTTTCTTTTAAAACAGTTCAGGGTCTTGCAGCAGCCTCAAATGGTACAATGTTTCACATATGAGGCTAGGGGTATTTTAAGGCAGTGCATTCTGTCCTTGCTGTCCTTATGTTTTCTGTATTATATTAGTATTAGTGAAGAAATAAACAAAAAGCCCACAGTCAGTTACAGTTATGTAGGGAGAGTGAGCCATGTTTTATTTATTCTAATATCAGATACAAAGAGAAATGAAAAATAAACGGACAAATTTGCTTAGGGTTTATTTCTAAATCAAATCAGACTGACCTGTCATCGAATACACTCAAAGCTGCTGCTGGGCAGTGCAGACAGAAGCTCGCCGGTTATTGATGGGTAAACGAAATAAATAAATGACACTAAACACATAAACAAAGGACCATACTCACCATATTCACTGCTGCGTTTGTTCAGTAATAAAACTGAGGCAGATTTATTCATAGCTCACTGGTCAAGTCTCTTCTCTGTTATTCTACATCCTACCTCATTCATTTAATCTGTCTCTCTAGTCATTGTAAACGTATTTTTCTGTTGCATTAGTCAGAGTGGCTAAAGGAAAAACAGAAATGATTGGTTTACCACATCACTGTGGGTGTGGTGTGAACTGCACTTTGAGAAAGTAGGGTAATGATAGAAATGGGGAGATGCTTGAGGAGAATGAATTTGTAGATGATGAATGGCACCAAATCAAGCTTGGAGCAAAATGGCACCAAATCAAGGCTACGAGGAAGCATCTTACAGGTGGGAAGACTGAAGACAGAAATAAAAGATTGCCTCACAGACATCACTAATCTGTCCACTGAAGAGTCCATCCTGACCTCTAATAGGTTACAATCTGCCAACACTGCACAACCTGCACGACTCCAGGACCCTTAATCATGTGGGGACGATTTCGTTTTGACTGAACCTTAAAAAAAAAAAAACAACTCCTCTATATTGCAAGAGGCTTTGCTTAATTAGGACTGAGGCTTCACGCTGTAACGACAGTTTCTTTCTGAATGTTCTTGATCAACAAGATCCAGTTCCCCCATGACACAACAGTACCATGTCACATGGAACTCTTGCAGCGCTGCTCCCAGGGCACTGACTGTACTGCCTATATGGATGACTATATTTAGTATTTTCTCAGTTGGTAAATTATCTCTGTGTTTTGAGTCACCAATTCACACAGACAAATTCCTTGAGGTGTTGCTATGTGAAAGTCTATTTGGGATTGAATCTATATCTGATGTGCTTTGAAAGGAGGCTTTTGTGCTAGAGCTGTATGATGTTGGTATTTGAGGAAGAATGTTTAATTTGATCAGGAATCTGATGTGGACAAAGTTAAGTGTCATATTTTGTGGCACACTGTTCTTGGGATCTGAAAGAATGACTATATACAGATTTTTAGTTTTTTATTTATTTTTATTTAGTGTATGATCTCCTAGTGTTTGGGAGAAAGATCTCTCAAAGACTGGAAATCCAGAATTAGGTTGGTTTTGAGGGTTAGAGTTGGTGCTTAGGAAATGCTCCTCAACATGTCTCTGATGTTACAGAGCATCAGTATTCACAGCAGAGCTTCCGGCATTCCTACAGGGCCTTCGGTGAATGGAGGATGCTAAACTAAAGATGACAGTAATTTGCAGCGACTCAATTGCAGCTTTACAGGCAATAAATCAAGGCCTGACCGAGCATACTCCCAGAAATAATGATGTCAGCAAACAGGACGTACAAAATTGGATGCAATGTAGTTGCAGATTCCCATGCATACTGGGATGGAGGGGAACAAGGCGGCAGACAAAATTGCAAAGAAATTAATCTTTAAGTAGAATTTGTAAATATCGCTCCTGCATGGATGGAAAGAAATTTAGTCTTTAATCCGAAATGGGATCTTGAATGGTAAAAAACAAAAAAACAAGGGATACGGATGAAAAGGGCAGATTTGACTATTGATCATAGGTTGCTACAATCCTGCAATAGAAGAACAGATACAGTCATGTTAATGAGGCTACGTTTGGAACTCTGTGAGCTTAGGAGCCGGCTGGCTCTGAAAACGATGGCCTACACTGGTAATGCACTACTGAAAAAGCCCCCAGCCTAAAGACTTGTGGCTCATTAGGATCCTTACATAGTAGCTTTATTTTTCCAACCACGTCTGGCTGTTCATACAGTGGGATATGTGGTTATTTGTAAACCAATGCATTAATCCTTCTTTGTCTCTTCCTGTGTTTAAATCCAGCATTTCACTTGTGCTTTATATGCACAATATCACACATTGTGGTTTCGCAGCCTGAAAGTGTGTTTTTAAGCTTTCAGTCGCCTCAGGTGTAGACAAACACAGGACAGTGGAGCTACAGACCTGTGTATCAGAGCTGGTCACGCTTTGCCCTTTATGCAGACATGACATCTCACCGGCAGGCTTTGGTACATGGATGTTCACCCAGAAATCGCCCTTTTGTTTGGAAATGCTCAAGCTGCAGCTCAGAGCAGCATTCCTGCTCACATTAACACCCTACCTTACCAGAAGAAGAGGGGCTGCTTGGTTGTATTTGACTGAACAACATCAAAATAAAACTGTATGTGTAACAGCTTCATACAAGTGACAGGAGCTTATGGTTTCCTTCTTCTGACGTCTTCTTCTTACATCAAGGCTACTGGCTACTATCACATTAACCAGGCTTTTCTCAAGTCTGTTAAAAGCACCAGCCTTAGTTTGGTGTAAATCTATGAAAGGTTTTAACTTTATTTGTTACGATACTGCCAGTTTATCCACATCTTTCATACATTTCCTCCAGTTCCTCAGATTGTCTCCTCTGAGTCGCTTCCTGAGAAGACAGGAGAAGCATTCCAAACATTTCATTTACTCACACTGTTTTGTTTCTTTATTTGTTTGGTTCTCATTACATTTCATGACTAAACATATCACATACAGACAGTATCAGGTTAGTGTGAGACTGGCATTAACATTAATATATTTGCATACTGTGAAACATGAAACATATCATGGATGGTTGGACACTCTTTGGAAAACTCATCGGTTGTGTTACTTCTGTGAAAGATAAACTTCTCCTCTCTGTCTCTTCTTGTACTTTGGCTCTCTGTGCTGGGCCACTGACCATCCTGGGATCCCGATTCTCTTGATTTCTTCCTTCTGCATTTTATGTCCTTCTACTAAATCCACCTTGTTGTTTGGTGTGTTGTTGTTTGTTAATATCTTCCAATTATAAACGTATCATTTAAAATGCTAATGTGGCATTTACCCACTCTGTTATTTCCCACTTTCCACCTCCACCAACTCACAAGAAAAAAATAAAATAAAATAAAAAAAACAGATCAAAGTGCATATGATCATGCATGAATTATTCATAACACAGCAGCAGAGAGATGATTAACCTGTTTCAGCTCACATGTGTAGGATTTAGTTTCTTGTTGATAAGAGGTGCAGAGGAAGATGTCTGCTACTGTAAATGGCTGCTATGACCACAATATCCATGGAAACACTTTCATCACTATGCAGACTCTTGCCTTCCCAGAAGTTTTCCCTACAAGTTAACACCAGCGGAACTAAAACAGAAATTTGATAAATTAAATTAACCCAGAGCAGCAGGCAGGAGTAGTTCAGTGTCAAATGAACAGCGACATTAGGGTGCTCTGATTTAGTACAAGGATTTTGAGACATACTCATAAATGTCACAGAGAGATGCAGGTGCTTATCAAATTAACATGGTCACTCAGTTTACGTTCTGTGGTAGATGCTCAAAATAAATTTGCCAGTATATGAAGTGAGTATCTAAGCAGACTGTTGGTTTTGTACAAGACAAGATGGAAAAACAAGAATTTCTAAATGAAGTGAACACCTGGCTGTCACACCGACGGTGAATAGAGTGGCATCGCCCCCTCCCAGGCTTTGAGCAGATAACGTAGGCCAGTGTTGCGTGTAACTACCACTTGGCACCCTCCCTCCATTAATTATACATGGGTGTTATTGTATGTGTAGAAAGGCATCCTTGCCTGCACTTGCCAGCTGAATACCCGCTGCCAGAGGAAAGCAGAGGTGGATGGAAAGAAAGATGAGGCACCAAGCCGAGAGAGCACAAAGGAAGGAGAAACTATCCATCAGTCTGCAAGCAAAGATGGCACCCAACGTGGAAAAGAAAGAAGGATGCATTCTGAACTCCGAAAATCATGTAAATATAAGCATGACAGGGCGATGGATGACCTCAGTGTCAGTGTTCAGAAGCTCACTCAAGGGGAAGCAAATAATGCAAATAGAGTAGCCTGAGATGTAGTACAATTCATCGCCTCAAGGTTTTATTTGACTTAAGTTTAGGTTTGTTCCTAAGTTTCATGTCTTTCTCTGATTGTTGGGTTTCTTTCTGCATAAATCTAGAGTAGAGTAACAGTTCTCCGGTTCTCAGATTAATGTCTGAATAAAAAAATCCTTTCTGCATTCAATTCTATGTAACAATGAATTAAACTAGTAATAATATATGCGTGTGATTAGAAGGGCCTGAGGTTGCAGTTGCCTACCTTGCCTGCCTGCAAGTGGCAGTGCCACTCACCTATGTTTTTCATGTATTTTATTTTCTATAATTCTGTTGCATCTCAAGCTATATAACTCATTCATTAATGACTTTCGATTGTCTGAGTCAGACGTGTTGTAACTTGGGCAAATAGTGATAAAGTGGTTCTTTGACACAGTGTGCAGGAGGCGTAACACAAAATGAATGCTGCGGGAATCACAGCACATTAAAGCAGAGACAACCACATGATTTGAAATGATGCACTGTATACATAACCTCACTTTCCTTAAGAAAAGAAATGTAGTACAACAGCAGAAATTATTGGAAAATGTTGCCCATACTCGGGCAACGATTATTTGTTATATTCGCATATGGACTTATAGATGTGTTTAGGGCAGAGCCTCTGACAAGCATTCTGCTTATAGATACTGTATTTAAAGAATTACTTTACAAGTAGAGAAGTCAGGGGGAGGACTGACTTATCTACAACTGATCTGGATTAAACTGGATTGAAAAACACTACAAAGCAATCCAGTATAAAAGATGAACACAGTCATATGACAGGCTTTGAATAAGGTAGCACCAAATCTGACGAGAGATTTCCTGTAATCAAGTCCTTCCTGAATGCTAAAAGCTTCTCTGAGATGTTCAGATAGTTCACAGGCAGTGAACAGGACCGAGCCCGACACCTACTTTTTCATGTTCTCATTTTTGCATTTCCACATGCTTGAAAACATGAATGCACACATTTGCATGTGTATAAAGAAGCCAGTAAAGTGTGTGTGTGTGTGTGTGTGTGTGTGTGTGTGTGTGTGTGTGTGTGTGTGTGTGTGTGTGTGTGTGTGCGTGTGTGTTTGTGTGTGTGTGTGTGTGTGTGTATTTCATCTTGCACCATCTCCAGTAATTACATGTTTAAAATGTTTTGGTTTAAGATGTGGATCAGATGTACTTTATGTTGAGTACTAAAAAGCAGATGTCAGCATGATATCACACTATACTAGGATGATGATAATTAAATAATAATATCTCCTGTGTCCTGATTGGACAAACAACATGAAACATGGTAGAACTCAATACGCTTGCTGTATTGCATGCACATAATAAAACAGTAAGATTGGTTGTGGGGTGCCAATATATTTACAATATATTAAAAATGTATTACGAATATGTACATATATTTACAAGCTAAATGTCAGATTGCCACAAAGATTTTGTCCCATCATAGCACAGTAAATGTCCCCTTGGACCTGTCATGTATTTTGTAAGGTCTTACACCTTACACTGTAAAGAGCCATGAGATGGCTTTTGTTGTGATTGGTGCGATATACATAAAAATTGAATTGAAGATATAGTAGCATGACGCATTACTGTATAGCACTCTTAAGTGGACTCTAAGTGGAACTGGACTTTAACAATAATAATCAGGGCTTGTTGTATCTGGCAGTTGTATTGTGCACTACAATACCATGAGCAGGTTGGATTAACCATCTTACGAGTGTCAGGACAACAGGACTGTGTGTTTCTTTTTTTAACCAATCAGTAATTTGTGTCTCTATGTAACCACTACACCACCTTTGTTTAGGTGTAGGTTTGTCTTGGTGGGTCCAGAAAGTCAGCACATCGTTTGTCAGGGTAGGCGTGTACTAGGACTCATTTCCATGAAAGTCTAAAGTGCTGCAGGCTCAGAAATCCAATAAGAAGCTCACGAACTGCCAGATGGGCAAAAGCCAAATAACTTGCCCTGCTGGCACATCCAAGCGTACAGCAGACACAGGGACACTCACATTAACTGCTACTTTAGGTAAGTGCTGCCTCTCTATCCCATAGTTTGGTGTCTAATTAGCTTGTAATCACACGGCTTATTTTCTCACGTTTTCGAAGAGTGTTATCAAGGTTGTGCATAATATGAGCTGTTTATGTCATGATTTAAGTTAAATTAAAAACCCATATACATCAAAATGTAGATGACTGTGACAGCTGCTGTCTTCACTCCTCCAAAGACCATGAAAGATGTACAGCAAAAGTCACTGGTTGAGCAGAATTGATATATGTATGACGTGTGTGTGTGTGTGTGTGTGTGTGTGTGTGGATATTGTCAGATTGTGAAATAGTGCAAATTATGTTGAGAGGTTTTGACAAATATCTGAGTGAATATTCACTCAGTGGATGTTCAATATCTAGAGTTCATACACACATACATAATTAGTGGGAGGAAATATGGATTCTGTGCAAAATGGGGGGACGAAACTGGGACAAGACAGGTTCTTTTTTAGGTTCTTGTGTTCCTGGGGTTGGTTTTTATCAGTTGTTTGTCAAGTGAGAGAAAGAAAGACTTTCACTATCAAATCCTAAACTAGGTTTGCCACTGACTGTGGTCTTCAGATAATCAATATCTGTGATTGCAGTGCTCTTCGGGCACACAGTTCCTCCCCAGGGCCATTAATGTGGAACTTTTAATTTACTTCCTGCATGATTGACCTATAGCACAAAAGGGGGCATTCAAACAAAACACAATGGCTGATGATGCAAAAAACCACCCACAGTGGGGGTTCACATTGAACACATAAATACAGGATTCTGGGCTTGAGTCTGGCACAGGAAATAAGAATGTTCTAGAGAAAGCATTGGTTGTTTGTTCGAACGTTTGAAGATGTAATAATAAATACACCTTAACACTGATCAAAACACAGTTTATTGTTAAATGTGTTATCATGGTCTATCTCAGAGTTTCCACATATACCAACTCTCTCCTCATCAAGTTTCTTGGTGGATTTTAATGTTGATCCCATCAGGATGAGTGTTGCCATCAGCTCCATCGGCTCTAGTATAGTTAATAACAGATGACCTTTTTGAATGATGACAACACCAGCCCCTTCCCCTGAGCTCAAACATAACCTTACCCCTAAGTTTAAAATGGCTCAGGACCTTAACCCGCTGACCAATAATTCAACCCCAACCCCCAAGACCCCTTAAACATAGCAGCTGACCAGATGTAAATACACCAAACAGTGTACAATACATTATATAATATAGCAGTTAATATGTTATTTGGATTGTCATGTTAAAAATGTATCTGTTATATGTAAAGTAGAAATCAAACATGGCTTTTGTGAGTGGAACATCGTTACAGACATTCAACATTAACACTGTGGCTTAAGGTGCAGCTCTCACATGGCTGTTTTCTATTTTGTCTGCTCCATTGGTATAAGTGAGAGTAGGACAAAGATCTTAAGATTCTTAATCTTTTATGGAACATGACCATTTTCTGAAGATTAAATATTTCAATAAATGCCCTTTGATTATTTCAGAAATGAATTTCTTCTTAATGTCTTTATATTTTTGGGGATTTATGTTACTCCTCTATGGAGTGTGTTGACACTTCAAAAAGTCTGTTTAAGTTGAGACAATTGCAGGAATTTGAACCGTTGTATAATCTGTAACCTCTCCTTATACCTTGTACCCTCAACTGTATAGCTCAACACACCCAACCCAGCAGCCAGTCAGCATCACAATGGTAAAAATATAAGATCATGGAAGAAATACAAAACAAACTGCACCCAAACCATTGCACATAGACACTATAGGGCAGTATAGTATACTAATCCTGCAAATGTTCTCCACTTTTGACATCTGCATAATCATTTTTGCAAATGTCATTTTGTCATTTTGTCGCAGTAACAAGTGAATTTCCCCCTTGGGGAGCATTAAAGTCTCATCTTAGAAACTGATTTGACTTGTTTTGATTTAAATTTCTGAACCTAGGGACTGAGAGCTGCTGTTTTTTTTCAAACTTTTAGAATTTTGTCTTTGATGTCTTTGTTGTTCCTGGTGATGTCATCACCTGGAACTAGTATACCTACCTCTCAAAGATAAGCTAAAGACAGTCTCCAATTAGTCAAGAGGACACACACAAGTGACCTTTTTGCTACGTTTGGAAAGTACTTGAAAGCAATTGCTTGCAATATTTAATTTTACTTCATCTTCATAATTTTCAACTTGAAATGAAGATGGCACTTCAGGTAAAGGAGCGTGACATACTCCACAGTGATTCTACACGCTACCTGGTAATGAACTTCAGTGGAGAAGGATGCTTTGGAAAAGTCGCCAAGTGTCTTGATTTAGTAACGGCCAAGATGGCAGCGGTGAAAATCCTTAAAAAAGGTGAAGAGCACTTCATTCAAAGTGAAGTGGAAATGCTGGAAGCAATCAGGACCCTGGACCCAGATAAAACAAACATTGTGAGATTCATAGAGAGCTTCACATTCCAAAACCTCTCTTGTCTGGTGTTTGAAAATCTGGACCGAAGCCTTTGGGACCTGATGAAGGAGAGACGATGGTATCCAATGCATCTTAGTGAAATTCGCCCAGTGATCCAGCAGTTACTGGTTGCTTTTCAGGCCCTGAAGGGTCTTGGCATCATGCACACAGACTTGAAACCTGACAATGTGATGCTGGTGAACCACAAGGACAAACCATTCAAGATCAAGCTCATCGACTTTGGTCTGGCTCTTCCAGAGTGGCAAGTACAGCCTGGTGTGGTAATACAGCCTTTCTCATACAGGGCTCCAGAAGTAACCCTGGGCCTTCCCTTGTCCACAGCTGTTGACATGTGGGGAGTGGGTTGCATTATGGCACATATGTACTTTGGACAGAGCCTGTTTCCCAGCGACTGTGCATACCATTACTTGCAAGTCATACTGCACCTCCTGGGGCAACCAGACCACTGGCATTTGGATTCAGGAAGAAACGTATGGAAGTATTTCACCCGGGACCCCGGCAATCCAAAATGGAGACTTAGGACGCCAACAGAATACGAGGTTGTCACAGGTATCAAGCCACAGGAAACAAGCAATGTTATGAGCTTGTGCAGGGATTTGGAGGACTTGGTACAAATGAATCCAAAAAAAGCAGATCGTATTGAACTGAAAGATAGAATGGCATTTTTAAGCCTCCTAAAATGCTGTCTACATGTGAATTCTGCAGTGAGGATGACTCCCAGTGAAGCCATGACACACAATTTTGTTACAATGGCTCATCTGGTAGATGACAAGGGAACCAGTACTTATGCAGATATTGCCTTTCAGTTCATGAAAGCGTCCTGCATGTCTAAATTAGATGAAACTGACACCGCTGAAATAGCCACACAGGATTCTAGTGGCAACGAAGACTCAGAAGACCTTGGACTGTATTTGTCTGATTATTCAAATACTGTGCTTTCACCTAGTAGACCAAAGACCCCTACTTCCAGTTTCCAAAATCAAGAGAGTGAGCCCAACAGTGACAAATCAGACCACTTGGACAATGGGAGTTCATTTGTGGGTGATTTAAACAGTACACGCACAAGTGGTTACTATAGAAATATTGATGTTTCCAGTGATCTGGTGCCATCTACTGATAAATCATCCCTCCCAAAATTCAGTATTGAAGATGACATAGAGCCAGCATCCTCTTATGCCTCATACAGAGAATCATCCACTGACATGTCCAGCAATGAAGATTCAGCAGCAACCGATCATCGTGATGGAGACAGAAACACCACTACTTCCAGTAAGGACGAGACAGGCATCGCCGCTACTCTTGATGAAGACAACACAAACACTAACTGTGTGTCTGCATCTGACCCAACTGATGTAGCTGCGACCGCCACTTCTTCAAAAGATGGAGCAGCCACTACCACCAGAGCCGCTGATGCTGCTGATGACAACACTGACCCTGATGGAGCCGATACCAGCACTGGACCCGACGTAGCCACTATAAAGACTGGAACTGATGGAGCCCAGCAGAACACTTTCTTCAAAAGAGCCCGCAAATTCTTCGGCAGAATGAGGAAGAGAGTACGTTCCGTCTTTATATGTGGAAAGGTCGAGTTGGCAGATGATTCACTATCAACCATTAATAGGGAAGAACAAATTATTAATGGTTGATAGTGATTGATGCCTGTCTCCTCTTAACCATATGTGAATCGATCCTACATATGGTTAAGAGGAGACACGCAACAGGCAGCACAGCGGTAGAAGGGTGAGAACTCCTGTCTCACAGTAAAAAGGTCCTGGTCCAAATCTGCCAACAGGACCTTTTCTGTGAGGACTTTCCCTTCGACCACTGTGCTTGCGTGGGTTTCCCCCGGGATGTCCCGGTTTCTTCCCACATCATTAATTAATCATTCAAAAATGTAATAAATAAAACAAATCAATAAAAATAAATCAAATAAATATGATTGTTTTGATGTTGTTGTTGTTCAAATGGGATGACATTCAAACATGTTTACATTTGCAATTTTTTACATTTGTAATAAAAAAGAATTATTATCAAATGTTAGAGTTGGATATTACTCTAATTTAAGCTGCTCTATTCATTGTTTTCAGACGAGGGAGGAATTTAAACGATTTAAGGGTCACTATCGATAATAAATATGGATTATAATATAATCCAGTAAATTAGATATGAGGGTAATAGTTCATTAGACCAAGTAGGTTTTGACTGGTTTTGCAGTTGTGTACTCCCTGTTGCTCCCTTCTACAGCTGCAGTAGAAGGGAGAGTTAAGAAAAGTTCAATTTAATGTAAACATTCTCAGACACAGTCCAGCTATAAGCTGGTGAAAACCAGTAAAGAATCATCTTAGTTAGTTGTTAAGTACCACTACATGAATTATAATAAATAGGAGCATATAAAGATAAATAAATTAAGTGCATAACACAGCACACCCTGCAAAATTACTAAATCTACTGCCTGCTACAAAGTTATTCTCAAGGATCAATTGCAGTACTGATTTATTGCAGTACTGCAGAATATTCAAGAATAGTGTTGAATGAAATTATTGAAATAAGAAATGCAGGCTGGAGAAAAACACAACCAGTGGTTCTCTGCAACTCCATGGCTTGGTTTGTTCATGATCCTTCACTTTTACCTCCTACATCTAGATTTACATTAAGTCACTTGACAGACACCTTTATCCAAAGCGACTCCCAAGTGAGGTACATGGCAAAGGCAACTAAGGACGCCCACTGGACAACTCCACAGCTGGAATATGAACCCTCTCTCACATAAAGGGTGGCAATCTTACCACTATCCAGGCAATCCTACTCTAAATCCTATGCTCAAAGATATACAGTAGAGCATGAATACTCATTGCATGGAGCAGCAGTGAGCTCAGTCCAAAAGAGTTAACTGTCACGGTTCCAGCTCCTCCTACCTGTTTGTCCCTGACTTCCTTATTTGATCTGCTTCCTGTTTTTACTCCTCCCTGCCATGTGACCTACTAATTGCTCACTGCCTGCACCGTGTTTCTCCCACCCTTTATAAGCAGGTCCGTTTGTCTCCTACGCTGCACGATAGTCTCACTTCGACTGGAGAGAACTACTATTTAGCATTTATTCTTCTTCGGACTGACTGCCTGTGACGAACCTTGCCTGAATTTGTAACCTGTCTCTGCCTGATCTGCCTCTACGGGATTACGTTCACCAAACCAGTTCTATTATCAGTCCGACCACCACTATCCACTCATCAGTGGGTACACCACCAAGCCTCCTCATGTTCCTGGCTCTTGCAGAACCCTGCTTAACTGTGTCTCCTCTCCTAGACCATTTCACTCACCCGACATTCTCACCCTGCTGCTGGGGCCTGACAGAGATCGTTCACACTATCACTTGTATCTTTATTCTAATAAACACTTTTAAACTCATTCTTGCTTCTGTGTGGTCTCTGGCAATGTCTGAAACCGGCCTCATGACAGTTAACAAGAATGAAAATCCAAAGTAAGGGACAAAAGAGAAAGAATTAGAATTTAATGGGGAAAAACAAAAGGTGTGGTGTAATCTGTGATAGTAACGAAAAACAAAATAGATGAAAATAAACAAAGTTGCCAAACAGGCAGGCAAAAACTCACATAAGAGGCTGCTGTAGCAACCAAGAGCGGCTGAGACCGATGTAGCAGTCATACTGTAATGAGGCAAGATTAAAAAAAAAACACACACAAATTCTTTAAGATATATTTTGGAGTATATTTCTAATAAAAAACATTTAAAAATCTTACATCTGTTTTATATTGAAATGTCTTTAAGTAGTAAGTTGTACTTTTGCATCCTGGTGTATACTTTCTACATATGTGGTCAAATTTAAGTGTTGCTGAGATAAATGTCACTGAAAAAAATCTAGTCGTCAGGAACATTAAATGGTATTTGATTTGTTTTAAGAGTCACTTGAACAAGGTTGGTTTACCCACTCATGACAGTTAACAAGGTCCGATCCATTCCGATTGTGCAGTGAATCAGTTTGTTGTGTGTCTGAAAGGGATGTGTGACATGCTACTGCCACTGTCCCAGCTTGAGCAGCACAGCAGAAATACTAAATACAAATATTTCTGTTAGTATTTACCAAGACAGTCTGGGTGTGATGTATAAAATAATAATGTTTTAGCACAAAGTTGAAGCAAATTGGTTTCACATGACAATTTCTTACAAACTGAATCAGAGAATCAAATAATTATTTTATTACTGTAGAGATTTTTTTCTTTTTGTTAAAAAAGCCACATTAAAATGACCGTGATTCAATCTTGTAAAAAGTGACAACTTCCAAGGTTGTTTATTGAATCCATAATGACTCATACATTATTTGAATTTTTCACCTTTTATACTGTAAATAGAATGACGACAGTATCAACGTATTTGGATCAAGATTAAAAAAAAAAAAAAAGGATTTCCATTCTGATCATAGTGGAGGAAAATGCTTGTCTTCAGTGTTGTTGCTATCCTTTGTGAGCACTGTGATTCACCCGCACTCCACCTGTTAAGTATCACTTTTACATAAGCTGCACTTCCGATCAAGCATGAAGGAGGAGAGAGGAAAGAGAGCTGCTCTTGTTTTTCCAGGTGATATGGTTCTGGTTCAGTGTCACGAGCTGGATGGAAGACTGATGGGAGAAGATGGCATAGGGTGAGTATGGAGGTCTGGGTGGGAACCGGAAGAGACATCGCGGTCAAGATGGCCGACCAACGGGGAGCACGTGGAACAGATGGAGAATGGAGAAGGTGAATGTCACGAGTGGCGGCTGAGAAATGGTGGAGAGTGTTCAGGAGAGTAACAACAGTATTGCAGAAGCACAATGAGAAAGAGGAGGGGTAGACGGGAGGCAGGGTCAGGTCTGGCTGGTCCAGTGAGGGGGAATCAGGTAGTGGCAGGATCAGGCTCAGTACTGTGAGCAGGGGGACTGACGGAGAGCAAGCAGAACTCACTGTACAAGGGGATCAGGTAGGAGACAGGGTCCAGGGCAGGCAGAGTCCGAAATAACAAAATAGCAGTCCAAGAGAAATGCTGGATGGTACCTATTGAGAGACTGATGGCAGATTATCTGGCAGGGGAGGGAGGTGAGCAGGTCTGTATATATAGTGTGGAGGAAACCAGGTGCAGTCAATCAGGTGAGTGAAGGTAAATAGGCTGGGGGGAGGAAACAGGAAGCTGTCAAAATAAGGGCATGGGGGAAAGACAGGCAGCAAGGAGGATGGAATCATGACAGTTAGAGCCGCCACTCCTTCATGTTGAAAGGAAGCAGCTGAGGTGGTTGGGGCATTTGATCAGGGTGCCTCCTGGGTGTCTTCAGTTGGAATTCGTCTGAGCTGTCACTTCAGATAAGCAGCAGAAAGTAGACGGAAGTTAGTCGAGTTGGGAATGTCTAAAAAACTGATAAAACAGAATGCCACGCTTCCCTGTTTGTTCCATTAGTACAACTGTTCTCATCTGAGCAACACAATTAGCCTCTCATAATCAATTGGCCTTAGAAAATGATTAACTTGAATTAGCAGCCATACCAGAAGACTGATGCAGAGGACTGACAAAAGATTCTTAATCTTTTATGGAGCAAGACCATTTTCTGAAGATTAAATATTTCAATAAATAGCCCTTTGATTATTTCAGAAACAATTTATTCTTAATTTCTTTATATTGTTGGGGGATTTAGATGTTAAAAAGGCCTGGTCTGCCCAGCAGGCGGCAGTTTAAATGTGTCCACAGTCTCAATGTCGGAGCCCTGGATGTTCACCGGTGTGTGAAGGGGACCTCCTAAAGTCAAGAACCAGCTCCTTTGTCTTGCTGGTGTTTAGGATCAGGTGGTTATTTTCACACCAGCCCACAAGTCAAGTCAAGTCAAGTCAAGTCAAGAAGCTTTATTGTCATTCCAACCACATATAGCTGAAGCAGTACATAGTGAAATGAGACAACGTTTCTCCAGAACCATGGTGCTACATAAAACGGCAACAAGACAAACATGGGGCTGAGGACTGCTAAGTTGTACTAGCAAAACACATAAAGTGCATCCTGTGCAACCTAGTGCACAAAGTCAGAGATGACCCTCCAGTACTCCTGCTCGTCCCCCCTGGATACACAGCCAACAATGGCAAAAAACATGACTCTCACAGTGCTTCCAGGGGACTCCAGGTGAGACAGGGCCCGATGCTGCAGGTAGATGATGGCGTCATCCACCCCGATGCCTGGTCAATATGCAAACTGCAGCAGGTCCAGTGCTAAGCTCACCATGAATTAGAACCGTTGTATAATCTGTAACCTCTCCTTATACCTTGTACCCTCAACTGTATAGCTCAACACACCCAACCCAGCAGCCAGTCAGCATCACAATGGTAAAAATATAAGATCATGGAAGAAATACAAAACAAACTGCACCCAAACCATTGCACATAGACACTATAGGGCAGTATAGTATACTAATCCTGCAAATGTTCTCCACTTTTGACATCTGCATAATCATTTCTGCAAATGTCATTTTGTCATTTTGTCGCAGTAACAAGTGAATTTCCCCCTTGGGGAGCATTAAAGTCTCATCTTAGAAACTGATTTGACTTGTTTTGATTTAAATTTCTGAACCTAGGGACTGAGAGCTGCTGTTTTTTTTCAAACTTTTAGAATTTTGTCTTTGATGTCTTTGATGTTCCTGGTGATGTCATCACCTGGAACTAGTATACCTACCTCTCAAAGATAAGCTAAAGACAGTCTCCAATTAGTCAAGAGGACGCACACAAGTGACCTTTTTGCTACGTTTGGAAAGTACTTGAAAGCAATTGCTTGCAATATTTAATTTTACTTCATCTTCATAATTTTCAACTTGAAATGAAGATGGCACTTCAGGTAAAGGAGCGTGACATACTCCACAGTGATTCCACACGCTACCTGGTAATGAACTTCAGTGGAGAAGGATGCTTTGGAAAAGTCGCCAAGTGTCTTGATTTAGTAACGGCCAAGATGGCAGCGGTGAAAATCCTTAAAAAAGGTGAAGAACACTTCATTCAAAGTGAAGTGGAAATGCTGGAAGCAATCAGGACCCTGGACCCAGATAAAACAAACATTGTGAGATTCATAGAGAGCTTCACATTCCAAAACCTCTCTTGTCTGGTGTTTGAAAATCTGGACCGAAGCCTTTGGGACCTGATGAAGGAGAGACGATGGTATCCAATGCATCTTAGTGAAATTCGCCCAGTGATCCAGCAGTTACTGGTTGCTTTTCAGGCCCTGAAGGGTCTCGGCATCATGCACACAGACTTGAAACCTGACAATGTGATGCTGGTGAACCACAAGGACAAACCATTCAAGATCAAGCTCATCGACTTTGGTCTGGCTCTTCCAGAGTGGCAAGTACAGCCTGGTATGGTAATACAGCCTTTCTCATACAGGGCTCCAGAAGTAACCCTGGGCCTTCCCTTGTCCACAGCTGTTGACATGTGGGGAGTGGGTTGCATTATGGCACATATGTACTTTGGACAGAGCCTGTTTCCCAGCGACTGTGCATACCATTACTTGCAAGTCATACTGCACCTCCTGGGGCAACCAGACCACTGGCATCTGCATTCAGGAAGAAATGTATGGAAGTATTTCACCCGGGACCCCGGCAATCCAAAATGGAGACTTAGGACGCCAACAGAATACGAGGTTGTCACAGGTATCAAGCCACAGGAAACAAGCAATGTTTTGAGCTTGTGCAGGGATTTGGAGGACTTGGTACAAATGAATCCAAAAAAAGCAGATCGTATTGAACTGAAAGATAGAATGGCATTTTTAAGCCTCCTAAAATGCTGTCTACATGTGAATTCTGCAGTGAGGATGACTCCCAGTGAAGCCATGACACACAATTTTGTTACAATGGCTCATCTGGTAGATGACAAGGGAACCAGTACTTATGCAGATATTGCCTTTCAGTTCATGAAAGCGTCCTGCATGTCTCAATTAGATGAAACTGACACCGCTGAAATAGCCACACAGGATTCTAGTGGCAACGAAGACTCAGAAGACCTTGGACTGTATTTGTCTGATTATTCAAATACTGTGCTTACACCTAGTAGACCAAAGACCCCTACTTTCAATTTCCAAAATCAAGAGAGTGAGCCCAACAGTGACAAATCAGACCACTTGGACAATGGGAGTTCATTTGTGGGTGATTTAAACAGTACACGCACAAGTGGTTACTATAGAAATATTGATGTTTCCAGTGATCTGGTGCCATCTACTGATAAATCATCCCTCCCAAAATTCAGTATTGAAGATGACATAGAGCCAGCATCTTCTCACTATTCATACAGAGAATCATCCACTGACCTGTCCAGCAATGAAGATACAGCAGCAACCGACCATCGTGATGGAGCCAGAAATACCACGACTTCCAGTAAGGACGAGACAGGCATCGCCGCTACTCTTGATGAAGACAACACAAGCACTAACTGTGTGTCTGCATCTGACCCAACTGATGTAGCTGCGACCGCCACTTCTTCAAAAGATGGAGCAGCCACTACCACCAGAGTCCCTGATGCTGCTGATGACAACACTGACCCTGATGGAGCCGATACCAGCACTGGACCCGACGTAGCCACTATAAAGACTGGAACTGATGGAGCCCAGCAGAACACTTTCTTCAAAAGAGCCCGCAAATTCTTCGGCAGAATGAGGAAGAGAGTACGTTCCGTCTTTATATGTGGAAAGGTCGAGTTGGCAGATGATTCACTATCAACCATTAATAGGGAAGAACAAATTATTAATGGTTGATAGTGATTGATGCCTGTCTCCTCTTAACCATATGTGAATCGATCCTACATATGGTTAAGAGGAGACACGCAACAGGCAGCACAGTGGTAGAAGGGTGAGAACTCCTGTCTCACAGTAAAAAGGTCCTGGTCCAAATCTGCCAACAGGACCTTTTCTGTGAGGACTTTCCCTTCGACCACTGTGCTTGCGTGGGTTTCCCCCGGGATGTCCCGGTTTCTTCCCACATCATTAATTAATCATTCAAAAATGTAATAAATAAAACAAATCAATAAAAATAAATCAAATAAATATGATTGTTTTGATGTTGTTGTTCAAGTGGGATGACAGTCAAACATGTTTACATTTGCAATTTTTCAATACATTTTTACATTTAGATGCTGGCAGTGACAACATACTGCTTAAATATTAAACATATGATCTTATAGCAAGAATTAAAAATGTGTTCTGATGTGACTAACGTGACGATCACGACTGGTCTGTTTTGAGACAGTTTAATACTGAGCATGAGAAAAAATGTGAAATATTCAGCACTCAATATTCAGGAGATGAGAAAATCAGGTTTATGAATAAAAATTAAATAAAAAAGAATTATTATCAAATGTTAGAGTTGGATATTACTCTCATTTAAGCTCCTCTATTCATTGTTTTCAGACGAGGGAGGAATTTAAACGATTGATTAGATAAACGAAATCTACTTCTACTTTCTATTTTCTGTACCTGCATTACAAACTACATTTAGTCCCACTGCAGGTGAAAGTACGGACGTGTAGTGATGGTCGCAAAAGCCTGCTCCTGATTTTCAGTGTCACCTTCTCCAAATTCACTCGTCTCATCTTTACCTGAACAGGCAAGAATGAGCCAGTCCCAAAAGTAGAAGTTGCAGATTATGATTTGTCCTAACTGAACGGACCATGGACTCTTCCAGTCTCATTCAGTGAGAGAACTGTAGAGAGCGAGCGAAACAGTGAATGGAGAGAGGTCAAAAACACAGACCTGAAACTGGATGAATGTAGTGTTTACAATGCAGATCACTAACAGATCTTTTTTTTTATTTTTTTATCTTGATCCAAATACGTTGATACTGTCGTCATTCTATTTACAGTATAAAAGGTGAAAAATTCAAATAATGTATGAGTCATTATGTATTCAATAAACAACCTTGGAAGTTGTCACTTTTTACAAGATTGAATCACGGTCATTTTAATGTGGCTTTTTTAACAAAAAGAAAAAAAAATCTCTACAGTAATAAAATAATTATTTGATTCTCTGATTCAGTTTGTAAGAAATTGTCATGTGAAACCAATTTGCTTCAACTTTGTGCTAAAACATTATTATTTTATACATCACACCCAGACTGTCTTGGTAAATACTAACAGAAATATTTGTATTTAGTATTTCTGCTGTGCTGCTCAAGCTGGGACAGTGGCAGTAGCATGTCACAAATCCCTTTCAGACACACAACAAACTGATTCACTGCACAATCGGAATGGATCGGACCTTGTTAACTGTCATGAGTGGGTAAACCAACCTTGTTCAAGTGACTCTTAAAACAAATCAAATACCATTTAATGTTCCTGACGACTAGATTTTTTTCAGTGACATTTATCTCAGCAACACTTAAATTTGACCACATATGTAGAAAGTATACACCAGGATGCAAAAGTACAACTTACTACTTAAAGACATTTCAATATAAAACAGATGTAAGGTTTTTAAATGTTTTTTATTAGAAATATACTCCAAAATATCAACATATATCTTAAAGAATTTGTGTGTTTTTTTTTTTATCCTTGCCTCATTACAGTATGACTGCTACATCGGTCTCAGCCGCTCTTGGTTGCTACAGCAGCCTCTTATGTGAGTTTTTGCCTGCCTGTTTGGCAGCTTTGTTTATTTTCATCTATTTTGTTTTTCGTTACTATCACAGATTACACCACACCTTTTGTTTTTCCCCATTAAATTCTAATTCTTTCTCTTTTGTCCCTTACTTTGGATTTTCATTCTTGTTAACTGTCATGAGGCCGGTTTCATACATTGCCAGAGACCACACAGAAGCAAGAATGAGTTTAAAAGTGTTTATTAGAATAAAGATACAAGTGATAGTGTGAACGATCTCTGTCAGGCCCCAGCAGCAGGGTGAGAATGTCGGGTGAGTGAAATGGTCTAGGAGAGGAGACACAGTTAAGCAGGGTTCTGCAAGAGCCAGGAACATGAGGAGGCTTGGTGGTGTACCCACTGATGAGTGGATAGTGGTGGTCGGACTGATAATAGAACTGGTTTGGTGAACGTAATCCTGTAGAGGCAGATTAGGCAGAGACAGGTTACAAGTTCAGGCAAGTTTAGTCATGGCAACTGGACTTCCTTTAGTTAGGTGAAACGTTTCGCTACTCATCCAAGTAGCTTCTTCAGTCTGACCTAAACGTTTCACCTAACTAAAGGAAGTCCAGTTGCCATGACTAAACTTCCAGATAACTTCACCTGGACGACTGAGAATCTTCACCGACAAGTTCAGGCAAGGTTCGTCACAGGCAGTCAGTCCGAGAATAAATGCTAAATAGTAGTTCTCTCCAGTCGAAGTGAGACTATCTGGCAACGTAGGAGACAAACGGACCTGCTTATAAAGGGTGGGAGAAACACGGTGCAGGCAGTGAGCAATTAGTAGGTCACATGGCAGGGAGGAGTAAAAACAGGAAGCAGATCAAATAAGGAAGTCAGGGACAAACAGGTAGGAGGAGCTGGAACCGTGACAGTTAACTCTTTCGGACTGAGCTCACTGCTGCTCCATGCAATGAGTATTCATGCTCTACTGTATATCTTTGAGCATAGGATTTAGAGTAGGATTGCCTGGATAGTGGTAAGATTGCCACCCTTTATGTGAGAGAGGGTTCATATTCCAGCTGTGGAATCGTCCAGTGGGCGTCCTTAGTTGCCTTTGCCATGTACCTCACTTGGGAGTCGCTTTGGATAAAGGTGTCTGTCAAGTGACTTAATGGGGGTGGCTGTGGCTCAATAGGTAGAGCAGTTGACTGCCAATCACAGGATTGGTGGTTTGATTCCCGGCTGTTACGTCACATGCCAAAGTGTCCTTGGGCAAGATACTGAACCCCTAGTTGCCCCCGGTGAGTCAGGTCAGCTGCATAGCAGCTCTGCCATCGGTGTGTGAATGTGTGTGTGCTTGTATGGGTGAATGAGATGCAGTGTAAAGCGCTTTGAGTGCCTGCTAGGTAGAAAAGCGCTATATAAGTGCAGACCATTTACCATTTAATGTAAATCTAGATGTAGGAGGTAAAAGTGAAGGATCATGAACAAACCAAGCCATGGAGTTGCAGAGAACCACTGGTTGTGTTTTTCTCCAGCCTGCATTTCTTATTTCAATAATTTCATTCAACACTATTCTTGAATATTCTGCAGTACTGCAATAAATCAGTACTGCAATTGATCCTTGAGAATAACTTTGTAGCAGGCAGTAGATTTAGTAATTTTGCAGGGTGTGCTGTGTTATGCACTTAATTTATTTATCTTTATATGCTCCTATTTATTATAATTCATGTAGTGGTACTTAACAACTAACTAAGATGATTCTTTACTGGTTTTCACCAGCTTATAGCTGGACTGTGTCTGAGAATGTTTACATTAAATTGAACTTTTCTTAACTCTCCCTTCTACTGCAGCTGTAAAAGGGAGCAACAGGGAGTTCATAGCTGCAAAACCAGGTCTGATTGGCATGAAAAGCAGCTGTCACTGGTCCAGCTTTTTGAACCTATATGCATGAAAGCCCAGTTCACTAATTGACCCACACCAAAACAGACTCAGTCTTACTTGGTCTAAGGAACTATTACCCTCATATCTAATTTACTGGATTATATTATAATCCATATTTATTATTGATAGTGAATCCTATACTGTACACAGTACACCGCTAACTGATCCTCAAATAATAAAAAACTAGGATTAACAGACTGAAGTTACGCATACAGCCTCCTCCTACCAGTGAACTGGCAGTTTCATTCTAATATGCATCTATTTGTAATTGATAAAGATTTTTGATGAGAATAAGACTTGCAAGGGTAATTTTGACTTTTGACTTTAAGCACCAAGATCTAATCAGTTCATTAGCTCTTGTGGAGTCTTGTCCTAAATTTCTAAGAAGAATCACGCCCTTGGAGCACCTCATTAAATCAGTTCATCCTTAACTACAACGAGACAAGTGTGCCACATTTAAAGGAATTCCCTCCATGAGTGCCTCCTTGTATGGCTGTACAAATACTGTGACAGTGGTTAAAACTTGGGTGTTGGCTCTGTGTCATGTCCCAATCATGACATAATTTATAGTCTTTATTTGAACTTGATTAACCTTGGTCTTGGCCTGATTATGTGCTGGAAATTGTGCATCAAATACAAATGCATGAAAGTAGCATTTATTACTCTTCAACTGAGGACAGAAATGTTTCTGTGCGCTAAACAACATTCCCCTGACAGTCAACAAGGATTCCATTAGCGGTAAGATAAGCACTGAAGTTCTTAGAGCTCAGACCTGACCTTGATCATTCTTGCTTTATTCTTTATTTGATTGAAAAAGTTAGGAATGCTTTAAAGATGAGTGGTTGTCTTTATTAGAATTTTTTCAAAGGTTCTGCTCCCCTCTCTCTTTGCTTTTTTTTTTTAGAAAATGAAAACAACATGATGTGGCAGCTCCTATTGATTTCATATACTGAGCTACAAAAGGTCAAAAACAGGGACAATTCAAAAGGCCCAGAGTCTAATGGAAAGTGATTGTCAGTCCATCTGTCCATGTCTATCTGTCTCAGTGCATGTGAGCTTGTCCTGCTCAGCTACACACTACCACTGCCACTTTCTGCTTCTCTCTTTGCACACATGATCTATCACAAGGACTGATGAGGGAGTTGATAAAGATGGGATAAGCTCAACATCTATCTCATATAAACAATGAATGAACATACTTTATTTAATGTATTCAATTCAATACAATTCAATATAATTTTATTTGTATTGCACTAAATCACAACAGAAGTTATCTCAGGGCACTTTACAGTGTTTAAGGTTTAAGACCTTAGAGAATATAATTGTCTAAAAAATTATATAGAAAACCCAAGGAAGAGGAAAAACTCCCTTTAGAGGAAGAAATCTCCAGAAGAACCAGGCTCATAATGGGCGGCCATCTGCCTCAACCGGTTGGGGTGAGTAAAAATAGAAGAGAGAAAGGAACAGCAGGCAATAAAGACAACAACAAGCATCAAGAACATTGGGCAGATGAACTGGATTCTGGAGATGTACAGCTCCACACCGAGGATACCTGCAGAAAAGAACACAGACAGGGAGACAGAGAGGAGGAAACACAACTACAGGAGAGAGAAGACACAAAGTTAATGACATGCAATGGTGGCATTTGAATGGAGAGAGGAGAGAAGCTGAGCGCATCAGTAGAGGTAAATGTAGAGAGGGTGTCTGCCTCCAGAACCTGAACTGGGAGCTGGTTCCACAGGAGAGGAGCTTGATAGCTAAAGCCTCTGCCTCCCATTCTACATTTGGAAACTCTAGGAACACGGAGAGTTCTTCTGGGAAAATATGAAACTATGAGTTCTTTGAGATAAGATGGAGCCTGATTATTAAGTGATTTATAAGTGAGGAGAAGAATTTTAAATTCAATTCTGGATTTAACAGGGAGCCGATGGAGAGAAGCTAACGTTGGAGAAATATGATCTCTCTTATTAATTCCAGTCAGAACTGTGGCTGCAGCATTTTGGATTAACTGGAGGCTCTTTAATGAGTTATTGGGACATCCTATTAATAATGAAATACAATAGTCCAGTCTGGAAGTAACAAATGCATGGACTAGTTTTTCAGCATCACTTTGGGACAGGATGCTCCTAATTTTAACAATGTTTCTCAGGTGAAAAAAGGCAGTTCTAGAGATTCTTTGATGTATGAAGTGAAGGAGATATCCGGATCAAAGATAACTCAGAGATTTCTTACAGTAGTACTTGAGGCCAATACTAAGTCATCAAGGGTAAGAATGTGATTAGACATAGTGTCTCTGAGATTTTTAGGCCCAAACAAAATAACCTCTGTCTTGTCTGGATTTAGGAGAAAGAAAATTGGAGGTCTGTATTTCATTTAAACAGGAATTACAGTAACATGCAGTATGTTCTACTATAATGTAAAGTTCAGTTTGTAGATGAACAGTACAGAAACAGACATTACGGATAAAACTACAAACACTAAATTCCTCCATAGACACTGACTAATGCAATAACAAAGCTTTGAGCAATGTGGACACTAAGAGTAAGAGCTCAAACTATTGAATACCAACTCATCTGAAACAAAACACGCAGGCCCACAGAGTCAGTCAGTAGTTCAGTTGCAGAAATTGCATTGGACTAGCTTCAACTCAGACCTTGTGTTTGAAGACAGTTTGAACTTAAACTGTAAAACCCCTAAAGGGAGTAGCACAAAACTACACAGTGCTGTTCGCCAGCTCAGCTGGTCTATGATGTTTTTTTTATAGCAAAGGGCACCAAAGGGATGAAATCTTTGAAAAGATCAAACATTAGTGAGTGCGGCATTTTCTGGATAGAGCACTGCTCTTTTCTGTTCAGGTAATGTCTGGATTTCATTTCGAAAGCTAGCCACAGCATCGTTTACATGAGTTCACATCAGTCGGTTGGCCTGTTTACTGCCCCGTTTTGGTTCAAATTTAAAGCAGCAATGAAGTGGATGGTATTTCTCATCAACACCCTCCTAGAATCATGCCTCAATGTCTCACTAAGTTGTGGGCTTTTTATTTTTCCATGCCATTAGAGGCAATAATACATAATAAAGGGTGTCTCTGTCAGCTCAGCTTGTGGTGAAGTAATAATCAAAGGGTGAGTGCATTTCACTGCATGTCTAAAAGGTCAAATCTGTGAATGATCACAACTGAGTAAGTGTGCAGTCAATAGTTATGATTGTTGAAGTATTAATGGAAAAAAAGCAGTCTTGTCAGGATCAGCGTAGATATCAAATCATGTACAAATGGTAAATAGTGTATTCACCATTCATCATTCAGGTTTTCTTAGGAAACATTAGCAGCAGTTAGTTTAAGGGTGATATTAAAATCTTTATTTTTGCAATTTATGGTGACCATATGGATTGCCAAGAAATCTGGAAGCAAATATTTAATGCGTACCCTGGTCTACCCACTGAGCTACTGCTACCACCAAATATTTATCAAGTACAACTCGACAATTACATCGATTCAACTGCCAACTGCTCCGACTAAAGTTTTAACTAGTATATTCATGTTAACCACATTATGCCCTAATATTGTTGAGGTAACCAGTACTCCAGTTTGATATTATCCTGACCTTGAAATCCAATTTGCTCTGTGTGACCAAGCTGAGCTTTAATCAGAGCAGTTGGTGACAGATTTTTTAACTCATGGGCCTACGTACTTTCTGCTGACAGCATTCTATAACCAGCTCTGATACAGACTCCTTCTCTCTCATTTAGTGTGAGAAGAGTTTTAAATTTTAATGTAATTACCTGAAGATTTGTGTAGTATTGTGACGAGCCTCAGAGTGAACAACTCTTTTTATTTTTATAAATCAGAACAGAGTGACAACAGGTCTCAGTGCAGTCTTTAGTCACCCCCGGAAACACTAAATCTCCCGCCTGTTTCTCCCGGGTTCCCTCTTCCCCACCCCCGGAAGCACACCTGACATCACACAACTATATACACTACAAAATAAAAGAACCAATTAGAAGAACCACATAACACATAACAGGAACTGGAACAGTCAAACACCAACAGAACAATATGCCCCACCTCTGGGTCGCTACAGTATTAAACATGTGAAAATAACAACCTTGATCTAATGTATGTATATGAAAAACAAAGAAATTTCCACCATGACTATTTACTGTAAAGAACTAAGAAACACATGTTTTAAGACCATTGACTTAAGAAATGCATGCTGGGAAATCTACTAATATTCTAATTTTATGTATTGTATTACCTTAATTTAACGAGTTGAGTGAACTTTAAGAAATTCATTTAATTTATAATTTGAAGTTAAAAACTTCTAGTCTGAGGGTGTTGAAATGAGCATGGCCAATGTAGTTGACCTGGCTACAATTAAGACCAACTTTAGTTTAGTTTAGTTGAAGCAATTTATGATTACTTACATACTTTTTGTTCAGTGGAATAAATTTTGCAATTTGAAGTTTTCATTTTTACAGAGTAATTGTAAGTTAACTGCCATGATTAGTGTGTAATTAGTGCAGTATTAAAAAATGAGTAGTTTGTGAGAAATTGAAATTGTGATGGATATGGTGATGTATGTATACCTATATACTAAAATAATGCTGTGCATCATCTGCCAGTTTTTTGATATCACAGTATTACATACTTTTGTAATCATTGGACAACAGGAATCTTTGCAGGGCTCAGTTTGAAATATAAATGTTTACCTACCATATACTTCAGAATAAAAAGCTAAAAGAATTACATTTCTTCTTCCATAAGCCCAGTTAAGTTACTAATCATTTTAAGGAAAACCTTTAACTCTTACTCAGTTGCACTATTGGCTAATTACTAGTAAATGTAACTGTTTTGACTTTTTTTGTACTAAATGTTTGTAATTTTACTTACATTTTAAATTGAAAAACAATTACTAAGTAATTATTTAGTAATTGTAGAGATTTAATAGGTTACCAAAAAAAAAAGTAACTTTAATCTGCAAAACAGGATGGTCACCACTGGCCAGGTGGTTATAATTTACAGAGATGGTCTTCAAAATGGGCCATGATTATTTGGTTACTACTTTACCATACACATAGACATATAAGTGTACAGTGTATCTGTGCTCCAAGGTTGGAATATTGCTTGAGGTTGCATTTTAGACATGTTCACATTTTTACCACTCAGCAGAGAAGCTCTTGATCTCTCAGTCGGTGATTCTTTTGTTACACCTCTTGACAGCAATAATTAATGTAATCTGTGTTTGAAAGGCAAACAAACACAACCTCAGCCTACATAGTTTTCATGTAGGTGACAAGCTGTGCTGTGGGGATATACTGTAGCTAAACTGCCTTTTCTTATTATCCTTAGAATTACTGAAGACTTGTGTCAATGTATACATATTTTCAAGTCTTTCAGTAGTGACATGGCAGCAGCTGTGGCAAGCATGATTGAGGGTGAACACTATAGATGCATGATAGGACACGTCTGCGATGGCTGTTCATTGTGTAGATTGAAACTTGAACATGGCAGAAAGAAAATGTAGCTGTCGTACGACAGAGATCTGTCTCCCTACCAACTTCATTCCAGACTGTACACAACTCACACAAATTGGAGATCGAGCCTCTTGCCTCCTGTCTCCCTCTCTCACAATTCTCTGCTTACCTTCCATCAACCTGCCCACACACACACACACACACACACACACAGAGACACATAAACAAACAGGGGAAAGTACCAGACAGCACTATAGACTGCTGCATAAAATACTGCAACTTTTCCCTTTGGCATGTATGATAACTGTATGAGTCCAAGTTTGACAGAGACAGTTAAATGAGAAAAGGGCAGACATTTAGCTTATCTGGGTTTATGTACGTGCAAACAAATGTCTGTATAACATTGTCATTAGTGATGTAAAAAAAATAGGAAGGGAATTCAGATGATCTTGGATTTGAATGAAATTAAATGCATTAAATCACAAGTTAATCAGTAGCAGTCACATAAAAGTCTGTTTACATAATATGTGTGAGACCTATCTGCATGTGGGCTTAGGTTTTTGAACACAGCTAAGGCATTTTAATGAGCCAGAGTGCCAAAAGGGAGTAGGATGCAAACCTGTGAAGAAGAGCAGGGAGTGGGATGGAGGGTTAAGACTTAGATAGTGATCATTATGTACGGCAAATCTTCACTGTGTTATTTTTAATGACAAGAGACAGAGTTTAGGTTGGCTGCCCTGTAACGTGTGTGTGTGTGGTGTGTGTGTGTGTGTGTGTGTGGTAAGCAGAGACCTCTACATTTGTTCGCTTTCGGAGTCCAATTAAAAACTGTCCTTCAGTGGTGACAGGTCAGCAGTCCTCTTGTTCAAAACAGTAATCAGACTAAGTCGAAATGAAAAAGCATAACTTGCTTTTTTCCTGTAGTATTTTCTATATTATAGTATTTTCTATAACAATGTCACTGTTGTGTCAGGAAAGTCTGGATAGAGCTTAGACAGATAATAATTATTCTTAAGAAACAAAGGGAATGCAATTAAACAAATGATACGAAATGTTGCAGGTGTTGTTTATTTATTTACTGTGGAAAATGTTCTAATCATAAATATTTGTGTGTGGCAGAAGTATGTGAACTTGTATCTACAGTAACTGGTGTAGGAGCCACTTCAGTGCTTTATAAATTAATTTATATGTAGGTCACACCCTGGGGCTTGTTGGCAGCATTCGGTAGGGACAGGTCAAAAAAGCATACCTGGAGTATTGTTGGTGTGGAGGTGTGGTCTAGAGCTACTTTGACTGACCTTGAAGAATAACCTTATGTGAGCCATGCTATCGCTAAAGCTCAGCTTACGATCAAGAATTGTTGATTCACATAAAGCTGGAAAGTGTTATAAAGTGATTTCAAAGACTTTAAAAGATTCAGCAGTCCACAGTTGGCAAACAACCTACAACGTATCTGTGTTCATGCTGTCTACATTGAAAAAGCAGCTTGTCTATAGTAGGACTGGTGGTTAATTCCAAAGGTTCACATACTTTTTTATGGTTGTTGTCAATAAAGACATGAAAGGTCATTTTTTTATGTTATTATTTTAGGCACATTATATTTATTAATACTCGACTTAATGCTCGATGAAGATCAGATCACATTTTATGACAAAACCATGAAATTCCAAATGGTTCACATACTATTTCTTGCCACTGTACACTGTAGTTAGGAACCTTCTTTCAGTTGTTTTAGTTGCTAGATGAAAAGACAGTTTTTGACCACTCTCGCATGCTCAAGCTACTCTATGCTCCACTGCACTTCCATAAGCGATTCTTGGACTTATCAATGAAAGAGAGATGAAACTTGAGAAATAAATGATTTATGTTAATCAGCAGTTTATTGCCTGGACATAATCATTCCATAAAATACAACTTCATAATCAACGCATCCATCACTTAGAAGATTAATTTATGCAATATCCAGCCAGTGGTTTCAAGTTTTGCTTTAACCGCTATGACAAATCAAATCAACCAAACATTTCTAAGGAACAAACTACCTATCAACTCTGTCCATCATGTTGGAAGGATTTTAGTCCACTCTGCCTGACAGAGCACCTTCCACTACATGTTGATTAGTCCTGCTTAGTCCTGCTTTAGGTCCTTTCACAAGGTTTCTATAGGATTATGGTCAGGGCTTTGACTTGGCCCTTTCAAGAAATTCAGTTTCTTCTGCTTTAGCCATTTTTTGGTAATACAACTTGAGTGCTTAGGTCATAACTATATCCTGATGAGTTGTGATAAAACTCCTTTACATCAACTTTGTATCACAGAAAATAAAACACATTTGAACAATACAGTAATTCAATTCAATTCAATTCAATTCAATTCAATTCAATTCAATTCAATTCAATTCAATTCAATTCAATTCAATTCAATTCAATTCAATTCAGTTTTATTTGTATAGCGCCAATAACAGAAGTTATCTCAAGGCACTTTACAGTGCAAATCATATAATCGTCATCATAAACATAACCTTCACTATGTGGCTATAATATATCCAGTGTTTAACACAACAGAAAGGGACTCATTAATGGTTGCCTCCTGGGAAAATGTGAAGGCACAGAAACAGTAGTCTCTTGTGTCAGTTCTAGTAAACTGCATGAGTGTTTAATTTTAAAATTAAACAAAATGTGTTCATATGCTAATGTGAAACATGAAGTATACTATGTCAAATTGTGATTCATTTCTTTAAAAAGTGGATATGCATTCTGTTTAATGTAGCTTATGAGTGTGGGTAAATGCCTGTAGTTATTATTACACACGTACTGTGCTGCCCCATTTGTATCCTTTCTGGTCTGACCAGATAAACTACAGGTGGGACAGTGCCCTCTGCTGTGGTTGACCACTGGTTAACCATCAGCATGCCAGAGATCAGAAAATATTTCCAGATTCTTATGCTGATCTTAATATCATGCTACACACATTGAAAGTGTGGTTATGCCAGTGATAAAGCTTTAAAGCATACATTTAAATTTGGAGAGCACTTTAAACACCCCATACCTGTTTTCTCAGGTAATTAATGCTTCAAAATGAGCTTAACCTAAACAGCCAGGTTGGTTAAGAATGACCTAGGTGAAGCTAATTCAAGCTGACAGTACTAAAAGGTTGTTCTGCTTTTAAAGGTATTTGTTGTTCTGGGAAAACCTTCAGCAAGTAGTTGCATTGTTGCAATTGATAAAAAAGTAATGTTGACACTTCTCGTTGCCATCTAGGAAATAATTGTATGAACACGTTTGAATGGCCTGTGGGATAATCAGACCTCCAGTTTCTGCAATACTTTTTAATCTGTATCCGACATCAGTGATTGGACCAGATGGATGAGTGTGCAAATATCCAGAGATCAAAGATCCATAGCGCCTCTATGTCCGTTGAAATAGTTCTCTTATTCCCAGTATTAAATCAGTTGAGCTTTCTGAGTAAAGCTTTTTATTTATTTCATTTGATGTTTAGAGATATTTCAACTCTGGTTGTTTTAGGCACTGCTACAGCCCCACTTACATAAACTGCAATCAAATATAACCTATAAGAAATTACAGTTTTAGGAATTACCATTCCACCTGCACAGTCATTTGAATTCTTTGTCAATTTTAACTTACAGATGTACAATTATATACAAATCTATAGTCCTACTAAACACCAAGACTATCTACTCGGTAAATGAATGCTCAAAATGGAAATGTTCATCTCTTTATCTCTCTAACTCCTTGAATCCCGTGTAATTTCTGGTGGGTACCCAGCTGGGAAGCAGTCTTCTATTTTCATGCCTGAGTGATTCACCTTTAACTGCCCACTCCAGAACCAGCGTTTGAACTGCAGCACAGAAATGGAATATCTGCATAGTGTGTAGTGCATAAGACATTTGTCTCCAAACTGTCCCTTTCTGTCCCCTTCACTTTTTTTGCATTTTACTGTTGTACATTTATGTGGCAAGAGAAAAAAATAATAATTTTGCACATTCATCTCCACACAGTAACTAATGATTTCCTCTCTCCACTTTTCAGCCCATTTGGCAGTAATTGCAGCTTCAGGTCTTCTTGGGTATGTCTCTTCAGTGTTGTCTCACCTACAGTATCTACTCAAGTTCCATTAGATCCAATGAGACGTGTCTATAATTTTCAGGTCTCTCCACAGATCTTCCATAGTTTTGAGGGCTGGGCTTTGGACTGGACAGCACAGTCAGACTTTCTATAAAGGTACTCCAGGCTCTTCTTAGCTGTTTGCTTCAGGTCATAGTTATGCTGAAGAGAAAACCACTGCCACAGTGTGAGGTCTCAGGTCTTGGGACCTACACTATATACAATATAATGAATTTCTCAACACTGTCTCCTACAAATAGCATTCCTCTACATCTAAACTGCAAAGATAATTATGTTTTTGTAGCATTAGTAATTGTGTTATGATTATGTTGAACTAGAAAACAATGTTGGTGTCTCTGGCTTGGCTCTTGCCCTTCTACGGTTGCTAAGTTAGTGCTGCCTGTCTGCTTCTAAGCTCTATGTTACAGACTTTCACTGGCTCAGCCACAGACATCGGTTTGATCAGTCAACAGTAACTCTTGACAACTGTGCTATTCCACTAAACCTGACAGCCATGTCACATTTGATCCTGTCCTCTAACTTAATGTGCCCACTAAAGACAGCTTTTTTCACCTGAGTAACTTAGTTAAAATGTTGTGATTTCTGTTTAAGGCAGACACAGACATGCCTCTCGTTTTCTGGCCTGTAGTGTTGCAGCTAGAATTTTAATGGAATTTCAGAAAACCACATCCACTAACTTGAGCTTACCTTCACTGGACCCCCGATACATGTCAGAATACACTAGGATGCTATAATAACATACACTGTTGTTTTTATAATAACACATATTGTTATTAGCCAAGCCTCATATTCCACCCACAATTAACAAATGGCCAATGCAAAAGCATTTATCAACCCTGCATGCATGAGACCTGTGGTGGAATTATAGAGATTTATATTTATAGACTTTTGGAATGGAGAAATTCTGTATATGTGGAGCAGTGTGTGTGGCTTGTGTGTTATTAATCACAACTAAGCCAAATAAGCTAATCCAGGTGGCTGAGTGACAGACGTCACTTGTGGGTAGAAGTCATACATTGTAAGTTTTAGTGTCTGTATGGAGATTGTGGAAAGTTATATTAGTTAAGTTTAAGACCCTAATGTCTGCAGCAGCTGTTAAAAGATTCCTGAAAAGTGGTCAAACATGCTCATGAATGCTGTTGCTGCAGACTGTGGACTTTAAACATAACAGTACTACTTCAACTGCCACAGGTCATTAGAAAAATGTAGCAACGATCACACCAAATGAGATGCAAATGAACTGTTTACTGAATAGAAAATGTTATGAGTGGCATCTGGCAGATGGAATGGTGGACCAGGATGACAGGGTAGGGAAGACAAAAAGAGGGGTAAAACAGTTTTAATGTTCTCCTTTTTATTGATGGAGCACCTCTACTATTTCTAACACATAGGCACAGTGAATCACTACAGAATTATTCGGAGTAAGTATGTGGCCTGTTTGGAAAAAGAGCCTATAACATGAGAGTGAACGCTGTGTTTATTCATTTCGATCTGTTTTTATGTCCTCATTTTGTCCCTCACTCTTAATTTATGTCTTGTTTCTCTTTCCCGATAGTGTCTGACATCATTATTAGACACAGTGAATCATAAGACTTGGCTTGTCATTTTTTATAAAGCTGTTACCGGATCATTTTGCTGCCTTGCTGAGGCATTCTTAGAGTAGAACAGGCTGCTGCCACACCTTTAACACCCAGGGAACATTTGGAAGTTGATTAGATGGAGCCTGGAAAGATTACATTTGCACAGTTGCTGCTACTGGATGCAGTTTTATTAAAAAAAGAGAAGCTAAGTATCTTTCTGGTAACCAAATATTTAAAAATAAAAAATCTACTGCAGTGTTATTTGTTTTTGTGGATGTTAGAATGATTATTGTATTTGACCTGTCAGAGATTTACATTTTACATTTAGTTAATAAGTGCAGAGAAAGATTTGGAACAGTTCTGTTTTCAGCAAGTTTTTGAGAACTGAGATTCAGGCAGCTGAGCGTGCAGAGGTGGGTGGGTCATTTCACTGTTGTGGAACCACATAGCTGAAAAGTTTTGCCTGGGATCTAATGAGGTGAGGTGAGCTGAGGTGAGGGAACCACAAGACATTGTTCGCTTACACTGCCTTTGTTTTGTACCTTGCATCTCACTCACAGTCAAGCTGATAATAATAATGACATACCTTATTGATCCCCCTGGAAATTGTTGTTTGGACAGCTGCAGTAGATGACGGCACTACTGTGGGGTGTTGGTGTCTAATCCAAGGACACCTTAATATGTAGCCATCGAACCATTAACCTGGGGTTTCTAGACGACTGCTCTACCAACTGAGCTAACTGCCACCCAGAGCCTGCACAATGAGTTCTGTTGTAAGTCCGAAAGATAGGATCTGACCTTTCTGATGTTAAATGGGCAGTCTGCATGCCCTTGAGACAGAGGAGATGTGGCTCAGTTGATCATCAATGACCACCCCACAGACTTATTTTGAACAATCACTGTGGACTCTATGTTGATACTGATGTCATATTTTTATTGAAGGTCTGGCAAGAACTTCTGTCTTGGATCGGTTGAGCTAAAGATGCCTTTTTCTCATCCAAGCAGCAACGTCAGCGAAGCATGCAGAGATGTGTAGTGAGACAGTGGAGTCATCTGCTGCAAATGACAGGAGAGCTGTGTGTCGTCAGCATAGTGATGATAGGAAAAACCATGCAACTGGATGATGGAACCTAGAGATGTAGTATAGATGGAAAAGAGTAGAGGACCAAGAACTAAGCTAGTGGAGAGGCAGTGAGATTTCATGCATGAAGGATTGGGTTTAAGAGGAGACACACACACACACCCATTTAATGTCTCCTTAATGAGCGATTACATGCCATCAGACTGCTGGATTTCTAAACGAACATGTAACTCCAATGAACCCTACTCTAATGAAAAAGGCAGGCGAAAATAGCTCAGTGGACTGTGATAGACGTGTGTGGGCATATATGTGTGACGCAGATAGTGAGACAGAGAAGCAGTCAGTGTGAGGGAGCAGACAGGTCTGGAGATGACAGAAGCCAGCTCTAGTTTCTCACAGCTCACACAAATGTGTATTAGGGTACATTTTTCTCTGTGACACCTCACTTTAATGAACCACAGCTAGGCAGCAGCAATGATCACTGAATTTTATAATAACCATCTGCCAAATCTCTAATGACAGTGTGCATATTGTCTTTGTAGCAGTAGTAATGTGCTTTGTACTCTACTGAGAAAATGAAGCAATCCATCCAAACAGTTTCAAGTTCATTTATTGTGTTTGCACAGAGGAGACTGACACAGTAATGAAAAAAAAAACTACTGTATCTGTACCAGCACATGACGTACAGAAAAAGGAGTAGGGACAATCATATTCTTAACAGTATCAGTGGGGTCTACTGTCTGGGAAAACAGAGTCAGTGTGTCATCAGGATGATCATGAGTGAACAGGGTGCTTGGATCTTGGTACTGTGATACACACTTGTGTTCGTATCTTATAGCTTTTATACATTTGGAAAGAATCTCAGTTGGTTGTACAGACATTTCTATATCTAGCTCTGAGCTATACTCACAAAAGGCAGCTAAGGTGTATGATGAACAATGCAATTTACCAAACTACATCTGCATTACATTTTGACATTTGGACAAGCTTCATCTGCTGCCCACTGAACCTAAAAAGCAAAACCATACGTGTACATAGTATGACTAACTATTGACCAGTATGATGGGTCCAGTCACAATCAGCTAAAACTGATTTTAAGATGAAGACAAGGGCTAAGGTCTGGACTCTGTGGTGACCAATCAATGTGTGAACATGATATGTCATGCTCTCTTTCACAATTTGAGCCTGACGAATCCTGGCATTGTCATCTTGGAATATATATAATTAAATATATACACACATATACATATATAACCCAACAATGTGGAGTCTGTACTGTATACTTGTCTATCTTTATCACAGTTCTTCAGCTCTGGTACAAGGAACCAGCCAAGATTTGTTCAAGATAAATTAAAGTTCATTTCAGAAAAAGCTAGCAGGTATACCACATGAAGGTAGGGTAGTCTTGCATCTTTGTTAAAATGAGGTTCTGAAATATTTATGATCAAATCTACAGCATGCTCAAACAGGACTACCCCTTCAATTTAAGCTCTTCAAACGCTTCCCTGCACAGATGACTACTAGGCCCAGAGTTGGCTATTAAACTGCATTAAACTTGCAGGAACTGAAACCTCCTGAAGGGGTGTATCAAACTAAACCCATAATTGCTCATGACCTGGTATATTGAATATCTTATGTTCAACACAAACCTTTTACAATGCAGTTTTACAGTACAACGCATTGATTATTTTCAACAATGCACTGAAAATACTGATTCCAAGAAAAGGTTCTTTACTTCTGGCAGATTGTTTGGTATGTACATAGAATAAATTCACATCTCTATTACAGCAGCTTTCTTTTCAACCAACAACTGAGAAGAGTTTTCTTTTAAAGGTTGGAAGGAATTCTTTTAAAATGTCTCTTGCTTTTTTGACATCAAAATGATATAGAGCAAACATTAGCGAGCAGACAGGACCAGCTGCCTTTGTGAGAAAGCACATAGTTTGTAATATTTCAGTGATTTGTCAACCTTTTCTAACAAAATGGCAGATTGCACACTGACATACTGTATAAACGCTTATACGCATATAGCGTTCATATGTTTATGTTTGGCCACTTTCTTTGCACTCTAAAACATCCTGCTTTAAAACAAGCCCGGTATGGGGTCAATATAAAACTTACACATTGCAGGTAAATGGTCTGCACTTACGTACATGAGTTTTCTACCTTATCATTATTCAAATCTCTTTACAATGTTCTTCTCATTCACACCCTCACAGATTTCCCTGCTACGGCTTCTGCTGCTCTACCCCCTCCAGTCACCAGTCAAATGCTCGTCCTGCTCACCTGTCAGTTGCTCACTTCCCCAGTAATCTCAGTCCACAACCCAGGAAGTTGTTATCTGTTTCTTTGAGTTTTCTGATTCCTTAGAATTTCCCCAGTCACTACTCTCTGTCCTACTCTAGGTCCCCTAGAAGCACTCCTGCTCAGGCCCATCTTGCAAGTTTCCTGATTCCAGTTTTCAAACAAATAATTTAACCTATTGTAGCTTGTCGTGTCTTTCTTGAACCTGGTCAAGGTCACGATCACGACGAGCAGTGCAAATGTGTTGGACCAATATTGTTTGGATGGTAGGTTTGCAAAGTCAGAAACGACACTGTAGTGGTCATTGTTGATGAAGGCATGTTGTTTGAAAAGAGGTATTTGATATATTGAGCTGGAAGGAGCTCGTGGTTGGTGAGCAACTTCTCCACGTATCAAACCTACACCTACACATGGTACTGGGTTAATTTAACCCAATATTGTTATATTTACCCAACAGTTTTACCCTGGATTTTTTTAGAGTGTACTTACTCACAAAAAATGGTTATGCTGTCTTCAGTGTCAAAACATGTCAAGATGCCTCTGCAGAGAGAGCATATTTATAGACATGTTGTTTAATATATATAGAATATATGACTAAAGTTTGCTCCAAAGCCCATAAGCATGTAAAGCTTCACACGCAGTATGTCGGGGAATGTTTACAAGGCTTCAACAAAAGAATAACACAAATCAGAGTTAAAGAAACAAACCTGACAATCTCGAAATAGCACAGATGTTTCTACTGTGTACTGTGGCTGACACATTATTGAGGGAACAATGCCGTTCATATTCATAAAGATGCTACAAGAGAGACACAATTGCTGATCATTCCCTCAAATTATTATTTTATATGTTTTACAGGTCAGCAAATATTTGTTGAAACACTGAACATTAATTATACTACATTTCTCTTTTTATTGCAATTAGAAATATAAATGTTTTGTCTTATTTCAATTTCAAATTTATCTCAAATTCAATGTCAGTCTAAACAGTACAGTTATGTCTCAAAGGAATTGATAGTTTTCAGTGGTTTCAGGGGTTCAGCTCCTAGTTCCTCCTGACCACATGTCTGCATGTGCATAAGAACTGACTCATGGGAAAAATATATCAAAATTAGATGCAAAAACAGTGGCGTTTGTTTTCTCTGAGCTGATGTGTGAAAGTGGATCTTACTTCATTTTACAGATCATAATGAACTAATCATTAACTACAGTCTAATTTGTGGAGTAGCTCCCACTCTGTTCTCTAACAACTCATCATGATCTATCAGGTAGTGATCCATTCACAGTTTTTCAGCAAAGACTCATTAGTGACTCATTAATTGTCAGATTGTTCCTGACACATTTATCTATTGTACATTTAGTGTAGTGTAGCGACTGCTCTGATTAGCACAGTCACTCACTTTAACTGAGATGACTCTGAGAGGATTTCCTCTGATACCATGTTTCGGTGACCTTTCCACCCAGCTGGAGGAGACACTTATAACACTTTTTATTGTCTTTAACAGGAGAAAATAATCATTATTCTCCTTCCCACAGCCACAGTATATGTATGTATCTATGCCTCTGTGTCGATCTACAACGTGCACAGACAGGCAGTCATTAAAAGTGGGCTGTAATACAATGTCTGCATTCTTATTTGTCCAGACCCTATTAAACCAAGACATCATTAGTCTTCACCTTGTCCCCTGCTGACACTGAAACAACTAAAGAGCAGCTGGATAATGGGTAATGGTTAGTAGCAAGGCAAGCAAGGTGGTGACTGAGGAAAAAATACTGTGTCTTAATTAATGGCACATTGCTGAAGACCAGAACATGATTGGATTCTAAAAATATCAACTATGCATAATGCATAAAATGCACAAGTTTGCACAAGTCTGGGCAGTAAAGACTGCACATTAGCTTGTATTTAGTCATTTGGAGGAGAGTAATTTATTATCTTGTTGTTGGGCCACCCATCATTAAGTAAATAATGCATCTCATACTACTACTGTGGAGGAATCTTCTGTATTTGGATGTTTCTTGATTCCTTCAATTTACATGTATTTGTTCTCAATAAAGACATGAAAGATCAGATTTTCTTTGGTGTTTTTATTTTTGGCACATTATATTTGTTCATCTTCACTCAGATGAAGATCAGATCATTTGTCATTTTATGACAATTCCAAAAGGTTTACTTATTTTTTTCTCTCCACTTCCGGTCTGCACACAATTTAACACAGAACAAAGGACTCCTGAATAAACATAAATTAAAGTTTTACTTCAATTTATAAAATCAACTGAAGACAAAACTAAGATTTTGTTGAAACTGAGTCAGACATAAACCATAATTGAAATGCTGTGTCAGGATCATACAGGCACCTCAGCAGACACCGGTTTTGTTACATTTGTTGCTACTAAAAGTGACAAAACAGGCAGAACAGCCTTGGATCAGACAAGGAAAATCACATCTTCAACATCAGTGAAGAAAAACCTCAGTGAAACCAAGAATATCCGCAGAGGCTAAAGTGACTTTATTGAGTGAATGCAGGAATGAATGGTGGATGAAAACATCAGCATTCAGAAGGGTTGTCATGTCAATCAATACAAAGACTGTGCAAAATTTAAGGAAAAAGTACAATTTCAATTGAAATGTTGATTGAGTTTAATTATATATGAGTTAAATTATCACTAATTCAATATTCTCATGGTCATACTGTAAAGTCAAAGTTTTTCCTCTTTTTGCTATTGGAGTTTTAACTAAACACTGTACATCAGTAAGTTCCTAATCAACAACAGTTTGTTTATATTCCTAGACCGTGCAATAACATAGCACTCAAATTATGTTGAACACAGACTGAAGAGAACAGGAGAGGACCACATGAGAAAAACCCAACCTATATTAAGAACCGCAACTAAGATAATACAGTATATTAGAACACATAAAGCAATGTTTAAGGTATAAAGATTTAGCAACAATTTCCAATGTCCATTCAGTTATGTCCCAACATTATCATCATATTACTTACATGAATGTAATAATAGGAGAAAATGATCATAATAAAGGCACCGATTTGCACTGATGCAGGAAGTATGTTGAATTAAAAAAGAAGCTGTGGCTCATGTTCCTCTGGGGTTTACATCAAATAAAAATTGTATTTGGGCACATAGTGATTCATTTGGAAGAGAAGGATGTAGCTGCAAAACTAAATTACTGTTCTCATTTATTTCCTTTGAGATTTCACTTCATTAATGATTGTCTCCTCTGAATCTGACCCCTGATCTTCAGCAGAATGATAAACAGTGTGGAAACTTGTGCTTGATGCCATTATGTCAGCTTCTGGTGTTCACCTTGTACACATGAGACATGTGGTGTGGGTGTTGAAGGGTTTAACATTTTCATGCGTCAGTAAGCTTCTGCTGGCACAGTCGTAGTGACACTGAGGAACACTGAGGTCTCTCTGTCTCTAGGGGTGAAAGCACTGGGGAGCTGCGGCACTGCAGATAATAAATAATGTTGGCTTAAAGAGTGCAGAAAAAAGACACCAGGAGACAGAGCAGGGAAATCAATGTCTTAAGCTTTAGCGGTAATTTGTTTGTAGTTTGTGGCAGCTAAATGAAGGTGGGCTGACTGAAGTGGGGCAGTTATCTGTTTTGGTAGAAAGGAATAAAAAGAGGTCAGTGGTATAGTCTTACTGTGCAGCACATGGCAACACAACTAGACCTACTTACACTGAAGCTGAAGTCTCTGAGTCTCTTGATCATACTTTATCCATGAATAGTTTAAAAGTCATTGTTATTTTGGATGCCGTCTTGTTATTGGGAATTTTTTTTCAGGTTTGTGTTCCACTTCTCTGCAGTGGTTTCCAGTTGTTTTGAAAGTATTTCTAATAGTCCACCTCAGGAATAAACTGACTCACAGGGCAAGCTCACTGTGAGTTCAACCTGTCCCATTTTTGTGAACACAATATCTCAGGAATACTTTTGGTGAAATTTCAACAAATTTGGCACAAATGTCCCCTTGGACTCAAGAATGAACTGATTAGATTTTGGTTGTCAAAATCCCTCTGACTTTACCTATGTCCTGTTCTTATCAAAGAGACACCCAGAGCCTTTCTGCTGTAAGATGGCAGTGTTAACCATTACACCACCAGGCTGCCCTGCAGGGAGTTAGCAGCTTTTACAGATCTACAGTCAAGGCCCTCTACTCTTCTTCAAGCTATCGCACCAACACTAATACCAGCCATTACACAGATCATCAACACCTCTCTCACAACAGGCACCTTTCCCACCTCGTTTAAGCAGGCCCAGATTACTCCACTGTTGAAGAAGCCTTCTCTGGATCCCTCCCTTGTGGAGAACTACAGACCGGTCTCTCTTCTTTCATTCCTGGCCAAGACTCTGGAACGTGCAGCCTTTAACCAACTCTCTGACTTTTTTTTCCCGGAACAACCTCCTTGATGTCAATCAGTCTGGCTTCAAGAGTGGTCACTCCACAGAGACGGCACTTCTGACTTTTGTGGAATCCCTACGGGTGGCTAAAGCTGGAGGTAAATCTTCTGTACTTATTCTATTAGATCTATCTGCAGCCTTTGACACTGTGAACCATCAGATTCTCATGACTGCACTCTCAGACCTGGGCATCTCTGGATCAGCTCTAGCCTGGCTTCGGTCATACTTGTCCGAACGAACCTTTAAGCTATCCTGGCAGGGGCGTGTCTCTGACTCTCATAACCTCTCCACCGGTGTACCGCAGGGCTCAGTCCTTGGTCCTCTTCTTTTTTTAATCTATACTTCTTCTCTAGGCTCTATCTTCCATTCTCATGGCTTTTCTTATCACTGCTATGCAGATGACACACAGCTCTTCCTGTCTTTTCCGTCGGATGACTCAACTGTCTCATCTCGCATCTCTGCCTGTCTCTCTGACATCTCTGCCTGGATGAGAAAAAGACACCTTCAACTCAACATACCCAAAACTGAACTTCTAGTCTTCCCTGCCAGACCTTCAACTCAACACAACATCAGCATTAACATTGGATCTGTGGTGATTGTCCCTACTAAGTCAGCCAGAAACCTGGGGGTCATCATTGATGACCAGCTGACCTTCACAGATCACCTCGCCACAGTCGCTAGGTCGTGTAGATATGCCCTCCACAATATCAGAAAGATCAGACCCTATCTGACGGAGTACACAACCCAACTCATTGTACAGGCGTTGATCTTATCTTGCCTGGATTACTGCAATGCACTACTGATGGGTTTACCGGCATCCACGACCAAACCCCTCCAGATGATCCAAAATGCGGCAGCACGCCTCATTTTTAATCAACCAAAAAGGTCTCATGTCACACCGCTCTTCAGATCTTTGCACTGGCTTCCTGTGGCTGCAACGATCAGGTTCAAAGCTCTGTCTCTTGCCTACAGAGTGGTCAACTTCACAGCTCCATCTTATCTCAATTCAATCATTCAGGTCTACATCCCCTCCCGTCCACTGCGCTCAACCAGGGAACGTCGTCTGGTGGCACCAGCAGCACACAGTAGACACCAAGGAAAACTGTTCAGCTCAGTGATCCCACGATGGTGGAATGAGCTGCCTATCTCTGCACGCTCAGCCACCTCACTTGCAATCTTTAAAAAACTGCTGAAAACAGAACTCTTCCGCATCTTCCTTCCTTTGCACTTAAAAAAAATAATTAAAAAAATTCTACCCTTTCTTTCTAACATCTCTTGAAACAGTAACACTTTTTCGATAGCACTTTACTTTGATGTTGTTTCTCCTTGACTTAGATTTTGTTTGCTTGCCTTGTTCCTCACTTGTAAGTCGCTTTGGATAAAAGCGTCTGCTAAATGACTAAATGTAAATGTAAATGTAAATGTAAATGTAAGTGAGGTACAAGGTTCAAGGTAAAGGCAGGGTAAGTGAAAGGTGGTCTTGCCTAAGGACCCCTGGAGGTAGGCCACAGCCTAGTGAACCCCAGTCTCCTGCATTGTAGTGATCAACTACACTATCCAGCTGCAAAACGTAGTGTCCCTTCAGACTGTGTTTACTGTCTACTATTCAAAGTGGTCAAAGTACATTGGAAATCTGAATGATCATCGTCAATAATAGAGAAAGACTGATGAACCAGGGATATTGTACATCACATTTAAAACAAAGGACCAGAGCCAGACCAAAGCCCATTCTGACATCTTATATGTTAGCCAGAGTGTGGATTGCTCATTCCTCCTCTGCAGCTAATCTGAGAGATCCCTCCTGTCCATTCTTATTATCACCTGGCGACATCATTATGTTTCATTACCTTCTGTGTGCTAGTTTCAGAATAAGAAAGACATTGTTGGACCAAGATTAAATACAGCACACTTGTAGAGGGGGGAATAAATAAAATCATCTGGACTATGCTAAGGTGTGAGATTTGCTTTCAGCTAGACAGGGTGGCTTTAAATGAAAAGTCTGGGTAAAGTCTAGGACTGACGGGCAACCAGGGATAGGACTGGATTGTTTAAAGCTTGACATGTGGTCACTTCCCATCCCAATCTAATGTGCATATTAGTCTAGTTTAGTTTAGCTTTTTGTATTCACAAAAAGGAAAAAAAGTAGGTTCCATTACAAATGAACACTACATAATGACAATACTCTGCTTATTCTGTTGTTAAACTCCGATGTTATCAGGATTCAGATTCTAGACTGGAAAGGCTTTATGGATACAGAATTCATGAGTGACTTTTGGATATGGGTATTTAAGTTTTGGATTTGAGGAAGGATGTGTGTGTGTGTGTGTGTGTGTGTGTGTGTGTGTGTGTGTGTGTGTGTGTGTGTGTGTGTGTGTGTGTGTGTGTGTGTGTGTGTGTGCGTGTGTGTGTGTGTGTGTGTGTAGGTTGAACTGTCACCTATTTGTCTGGGTCTCCAGGAGCCCTCATGATGCTTGATCACACCTGCCACCAACCTGTCACAGCCAGCTGGTTGCTTCAATACCCTCAACAATTCAAATTCTTAGTTTTTACATGCTGCTGATCCATCCAACCTCCCTATGTGGACTTTTGGCTTAATATGCAATGTCAATGCTTTAGGCACCAAATATTTATACCCTGGTTTAAGACTGTAGTCAACTGATTCAAGATTCAAAAAACTTTATTAATCCCAGAGGGAAATAGTTTTGCCTCATTACAGTTGTTCTTAACACAGACAGAAAGAAAGGAAACGACAACCAGGAAAGATCCAACACCAACATAAATACACATAACCAATAACATAAATACAGAAAAACTCAATATATATATACAGAATATGTAAAATATGTAAAATAGATGAATGAAAATTGATCAATATTTATAGCCTATTGTGGATTGATATCAAGTATACGACACAACTGTCACTTCCCCCACACCTTAGAGAGGGGGGAGGAAATGTACACATTGATTGCCACAGGTAGAAAGAATCTCCTGTGGTTCTCTGTGGAGCATTTAATGTTAATAAGTCTTTGGCTGAACATGCTCCTCTGTCCAGCAGCACACTGTGCAGAGGGTGGGAGGGATTATCCAGGATCGAGAGAAGTTTGGACAGCATCCTCCTCTCAGCTATAACATGTAGACATCCCCGTGTACATGGTATAATGCACCATGTACATGGTATAAGGACTCTTTTTCAGAGGACACCTCCCATATCACTTCTTCAGATCTTGGTGTACGTTACGGTCTCAGGCTTCCTTTTTGTTTTCTTTGTCTGTTTTGCCATGTGTTGTCAGTGGGTGCTCTGTTCAATAAATATAAAGAAATAATATAAAGAAATATCTATCATGATTCACTTAAGTGGATTTTACCTGCTATGTGTCTGCTGCCTATGGAAACTGTGGGTTTCCAAACCAAAGTCCCTTATTTGTGAGTGTTGAAGGGCATTGCTCTCAAAATCCCTGGAAACCTTAATATTCTACTATGGACACAAGCTGGAGGTTCCTCACAATCATCTTTCCCAGGCAGCTTGTAAGAGAATCACCTCCAAACAATACAAAAATCAAGGCAAACAGATTTATGGAGCTACACCGCACTGCATCCTAAGTCTTATTTAGCTTTAGACATGTATGCAGCCTCTCTATACACACACGTTGCTGTTGTTAAAAATGAAAGAAGTTCTGATAATACATAGGCATTCTAGCATTCTGTGATTTAATTCAATCAGATTTTTTTGTGGAATTTTGATAAATTATGTTAATGTTAATGAATCTGATAACAAAATAGTTTGTGCTTTTTTCAATTAAATTTCATTTTATATGTGTATAAGTCATCTCAAGGCACTTTACAGTGTAAGACCTTACAAAATATAACTGTATGCAGAATTACAGCATATAGGAAACCATCAATCCCTAATTGCTATCTTGAAATAGCGATGTAGGTGCTGACTGCTCACTCGAGCTGCAGTTGTGCCCACAGACATAGGCAGTCTAAAATTGATCAGACATAAAAACTGTCTGAATGACAGCTGTGTGATGTTCCTCAGGTTTGGTGATGGTGATTTGGCGTACAGATTTGATGAGAGATGCTCATAAGGAGTCTCAGTTAGTCAGATGTGGTGGGTGGCAGTGACTAACTCACACAATGCGTGGGTACCGGTCAACAGTTGGTAGGACACGTTGACTGATTCTGTCTGTTTTGCTGCTGACTGAGATGCTTTGATTATCTGATCAAATGAGATGCTGCTCAGTTGAGACAGGTCAAATTTAGTTTTGCCACCTCAAGCCTGCATGTCATCATGTCCAGTACCTGGATCAGAATGGTCATGAGCACACATGGTATTAGAAGTGTTTTGATGCCAGAGAGAGAGAGAACTGTTAACTTCACAACTGAATGAGTACTACAAAGTATGAGCTACACTAGAATGTTTTATTTTGCACAAGGTGGGAAAATGATTTTCAATGATTCATATACATTTGTCTATTCATTTGAGGACATTATTACTATAATACTACAGGTAAGCATATGTGTGAGTCTGTGTCTGTGAGGTTGGGAGAATGACAACATCTGGGATCTGAGGGTACACTGAGTGTAGAGAAGAAGCCTACGAACCCCCAACAAACTGCAGTATTTGCAAGAGTCTTTCAACTACAGAGCTGTAGCTACATAATTATCTTCTTCAGTGAGGTCTCTTGTTATTTCTAAAATACCAGCACTTTCTTCATATTTTTCTTTTATTCTCTTTTTTAATTTTTTCCTTTATTGCCCGGAAGACGTTTCTTTTCATGCATGCCTTTGTTCATCCAGCATGATGGACACTGACATCCATTTGTTTAGTTTGGTAAGTAAAAAGCACTCTCTCCAAAGAGGGGGCTCTTAGGCAGCAAAATAAGCCCACGGTAAAGGACAAGTCAAAGCCGGCTCAGAGAGTGGAAATGAAAAGCTTTCACCAAATGTGACTTGGTTCATAGCATGAACGTACCAGTGTGTTTAAGCACACCACTGCAGTCACTATGGACAATTGGTCTTTTGTTCTTAGGTACTTAAGGCAAATAAAGTTATTAACAGTTCATACTTTTATTTAAATGAAACTCTGCTGTACCTCAGCACTGATAGGGTATGATAGAGAACCATTTTCAGTCCAGAGTCACAACAAGTGACCCCTGTGTACCCCATGTAGGCCCTGATTTACTAAGTTCTCAAATGGAAAGTAATAAATTGAGTGCTTAAAAATTTCTATTTCATTTGTAAACGTTTTCGTTTTACTAAGAAGCATTACGGTATTGACAAAAGGTGCAAACAAGCTGAAGGAGGTTGTATTTAAATTAGTTTAATTAGGAGAAAATTCAATCTAAAACAATAGTAGGTGTTCGTGGGGGTTCACTTTGATGAGCGACAGCAACAAAGTCTAAGTATTACAAGAAGCAATGTTTTGTGAAAGATGACTCCTATAATTCACAGGAAACCAGCAGCCACATAAAACCCTTGTTTGGCCTCATTAAATGCTTCCTGGCTGTTCAGCAAGCAGAGTTTCCAGATCATATCGGGAACGAAACACGTATGTACAAATGCTCTCTTGCATGGAGCGAATGAAAGACATATGACTTACTGAACATATGTTACTGCGATAGATGATGAAGTGCTGTCACTTGTAAAAGTACATAGCCCATAGCTTAACCCACAGCTTCACCACTGGATCATTAGATAAAGGATATGTTAATAGATTTTTTCTTAATCATTCCGAATATATTAGCACGAGTGGTGAACACGTCCCTGACACATTATTTCATTTCTCCTTTGCTTGCTAACAGCAGCTTTATACGCACAAGCAGATTACACCTGGTAGGTATTAAATTCAGACACAGTCCCATCCACTGCAAATCAGTTTCAAGAAATCACAGTGAGTGTGTATTTGCATTTTTTTTTTCTCTCCCTGTTTTTTGTGCATTCTGGCAAAAAGTCTTGATTTGATATTTATGAAGTATGTTCTAATTTCAAACATACCTTTTTCATTTCAATGCTATTTCAATCATATACTGAACTGCATATATAAGGTAGCTGTGTCTCAGTAGAACAGAGCCCAACTGTTTCTTTGACAATGCATGTGATGTCTGGAGCTGTGGTTAGTGAAAGAGCACTGACGAGAGGTACCCTTCTGTGAATTCATTTAGCTGTGGACTTTAAATATCAATCTTTCTCCAGAATCATAAGTTATACCTTTACATCTGCTGCAGCAGGTCCTTCACTTGCTGGAGTTTAGCCTCAGTTTTAAGGTGGGTAACATCTGTCCAAAGTGCTGGAGCCCATAGCTGGATGACCAGAGCTAACACTCGGTCAGAGGGGTCAACAGGTGCAGGCAAAAGGAGTCTGAGATCAACCTCTTGCCAGATATTTGTAAAAGCAGACAGACAGACAGCTGGAACAGTGAGAGGACAGCTGGAAGAGATGGAGAAAAAGAAAGGAGACTGTAAATAGATGCTTTGATTGCGTGTGAACCACCTGAGGCTCAAGTTGGACGCAGATGCCCTGCGGAAAGACACATTATTATTTCTGGCAATAAATAAGAGCACCTGCCAGTCATCACTTCTGATATTTACTTAACAGCAGTTTTACAACTACTTGGCTTTGCAGTCATTCAAGCACACATTACAAGCCTTTATGACTCACCCCGACCTAGTGGTCACAACAAAGTTGCATATTGTGAAAAAGCACTGTTTTTTGTGATTTAATGCAAAAACACACATCACATACTTTTTTAGTTTGAATTTGTTGTTTCATTGTTCTTATTATAGTTTTTATATCTCAAAGTATTAGAAGTTTCATTTCGAGTTTGAGAAAATTACTATTCATACAGTATAAATATGAACTTTGTTTAGTACATTTAATAATACATGCAGGTATGATTATGGAGAAGACTGCTGACTTGACATTTGTCTGCTGGTGATGATCCACTGTGTTAAATCAAGTCAACACTGACCTCTGCCAGGAGATTTTCGAGCACTTCCTGCTTCCATCTGCTGACAAGCTTTACGGAGATGCCAATATCCTGTCGAACAGGACTTAGCCAACCCGTCTTCCTGAACCCAATAGATCCTGCCTACAACCAACTTACAGCCAAGACCAAGGTACAGTGTACCATCAAAACAAACATCAGCATCAATCTGCATCTTTCTCATCCCTCCCTCGCAATCCATCATGATTGTGTATTGGTGGGGATTCAGATTGGGTTATTGTGTAGGCTAGGACATCGAATGCAACACTCCAGCACTCTCCTTCATTGACTCCATAACCTAGGGATGTGTTTGAGAAGGCATGCTGTGCCCTCCAGTTTACATGTAGTCTCATCCTCAAAGCAGTTTGACTTCTCAAGAACTTAAAATCCATGATGCTTTTTTAAAGCAAAAAACTGATCCTGAAATCAGGTGAAAAGAGGCGCTAAAATGTATTTATTTATTTACTATAGCATAGGCTGAGAAAAAGCTATTTACAGTATTAACAATGTCAACTACTACTACTGATAACAGCAGTAACAATAATAATGATACTATGGACCTAGGCTACTGTTTTCTACATTGTCTTTACCACTGTGCAGCAATGTTATAACATATCAAATTTACAGTCATAGTGAAGCTGTGTCAGGATGATTCATAAACTCTTCATAGTCCAGCAGGTATAGAAAATAACAAAACTACAAATCATCTCTTTGTACTGTGCTCAGCTCCTGTCCTGTAATGTGTGTTTTGTTGTGTTAAGTTGTGTTTTTGTCCTCACTGTTTCCCTCTCTCTGTACCTTTCTGAAGTTATCCCCGGCCTCAGAGCTGGATGCTTCCAGTGTGCAGTTATTTAGTTAGCTAATGCTTAAGATAGTTGACTTTTAACCAGGAGTTGTGAACAAAGTTACTGATTATACTGTAAACTTTGGACCATAGTCCATTACCTGTAATTAACAACTCCATGTTAATACAGATGTAGAAAAATCCTTTCTTTAAAGAAAGAAAAGCCCACGTTGGTCAGCCCACATATTTATACACCCTAACTTTGAATTAGTGGCAGGGATTCGTACATATTGTCAACACTTGGTTAGTGGGAGGGCTTCGGTCTTAATGAATTGTTGAACCCAGTATTTCACCGTAGCCCATATCATCCTGCCAATGACATCATAGCATTTACTCTGAAAATAACTTCATCTCACCCTCTGTTTTTTCTCTCCCAAGCACATGACCATATGAGCTGTGTGCCTCCATCTCTCTCTTTCTATTCTTTCTCCTTTGTGCCTTTATCCTTCTTCCAGGTCCTCATCATGAAAGGATGCTTAATGTTCTGAATCCTATTGTCTGGTTGCACCACGAAGCTGCTGGCATTCTCCGTAATGCTGTCCTGTCTGTTGCTTGTTTTTTGTCCACTACCCTCTTCTCTAGCTAAGCTAGATGGCCGCCCACGCTGAGCCTGGTTCTGGAAAGTTTATTCAATTAAAGGGAGCTTTTTCTTTCCACTGTCGCCCAGTGCTTGCTCAAGGTGGATTGTTGGGTTCTCTTTATGAATGTCTAAGGTTCTGACCTTATTATCTGATGTGACTTAAGATAGCTTTGTTGTGATTTGGCACTATATAAAGTAAATAAACTTGAGTTGAACTTCCTCCTCCAGGAGCCTCCTCCAACCTTTCCAGAGACATGGGGACACCCTACAGGACACTTTATTATGTTTCAGTTTTCACTGAAAGGGTAGTTCACTAAAGAGTCAACCAAGCAGAACCTCCAAATCCCATAACCACAGCAACTTTAAAGGACATTTATCATGTTTTCTGGCTTGTGGGGGCAGATTATATGGAACTATAAAACATTCTTCCACTTACAATACTAACCCACAAGGCCATTTTGTTCCAGACTGTCACATACAGAGTCACTTTATGGTGCACTTGGTCTTGATTTAGCCCTGACAACTATTACAGTGCTTTGGATGCTTTGTCTTTTGTGCAGGCACCTAAGAAGGTATTGTCCCCTCTACTGTGCTGAATCTGCCAGTACCCCCAGCAGTCTAAATCATGTCAGCAGAAGAAATTGAAATTCTCATATTCCTTAGTTTATCTCATATTCAATGAGGAAAATAGTATGACCTCAGTATAAGGTTCCCAAGACAAACTTTGGGATTTTAAGGAATTCAATATTTGCACATACTGCTCACAAAACACAACTGACCTAGTCTTGCGCTACATTGTTGAGCGAAACAATCAGGCACTATTATGTTCTAGTTCCCGTCTTGATTTCACTGGTTTTAGTTTAGCTTTTTCTTCCAGTGTGATCCAGTGTGTTTTCAGTGCTGACCAGGTGAGCGGTCAGTTCTTGAAGTAGACAAATAAGCAAATAAAATGGCGACTCTAACAAAGGCTAAACTGTAACTTTTCAAATGAGCGATCTTCAGGGGGGTTCCCAGTATGCAGTGATCAGTACCTAACAAACGTCCAAGGAAGGAGAACCAGTGAACTAGTGACATGGCCATGGGCTGAGGGGGGAATGATGTTTGTCTCTATATGTGTTAAAGTTAGAAGTAGATATAAACTGATTGACAAGAGATGCATTTTTAATGTTTTAGAATTACATCGTAAATCTATGTATTGTATCATCAAATCAGTGTTTCATTATACATACCGTTGTGTGTGAGTATGTATTTGTATCTGTTAGTGGTAGTGGTGAGTGAACATCCCTGCACATGCTACTGTTTAACCTGAACACACTGACACAGTTGAAATTAAGCAATACATAGAAAATATTTCATGGATAAACAGAGTTGTTTTCTTCCACACATACTGAAAATGTTACTTGACTGTACAGTCCTAGCAATGCTGAGCAAGCGTTTTCTCCATTGTTCATTGCTACAGTCCATAATATGTATTTACAGTACCACTCCAGAAGGCTGTGGTGGTAGATGTCAATGCTACAGTAATATAGAAGAGGATGACCAATGGTTTTATTTGGTTGTTTGCTTCTGTTTTATTCCCACTGCTGGCCGTAAATAACTGAGTGGACTCAGCTGATGTATTGAGTGGAGTGGAAAGTGTTTGGATGGGCATTTTCAGTGCTGAGCATCAGCGTGAGAGTGTGTGAGTCTGCTTCCCTCACTAATGATTTGTCTTTTTTCAGCTGCACTCTCTGCCGTTATCTGTCATCTCATTATTTCAGTTCTTGCCTTGCGCTCAGTCCCAGACATTACGTTCTCACTGACAGCTGCTGTTCACTCAGAACAAAAGAAATGTAGACGAACCACAGGTAGTTTTTGAAAAACTGTGTTTTTATCCCTACTCCTTGAAAAACCCCACAGTTAGCAGGATATAAATACATGGATTAAAGAAAGTCCTATGAAGGATTTTTAGTGAATGTGTTCGTTTCAGCCCTAAATATATATACTGATGTTTAGCTGGGTAACAGACAGAAACAACGGTTCACGTTCCAGGAGGTATGTGCTATGGAGCAGCCACTTGAAGCCGGTGCACAGATCGGTTTTGCATAATAGTAGCCCTTTAAACAGGGCACTGCTGAAATCAAGATGTGAGTACAAGCACATGCAGAGAGGCAGGGTCTGATTTCTATTTATTTATTTTTTTTGATTTTTTGGCAAATCTACCACCAGAGAGATGGAGGAGATGTGGTTAACAAAGCTTAGCTGGCTGTCAACGACGTTATCACTCCAAGAGTCATCAGCAGTATTGCAACTGTACAAAATGAAATCACCAAGCAGGGGAATTAAAGAAGAGAGCTGTGTCAGGACAGCGGGCAATTCAGAGAGCAAAGCTTGGAGCATGACTTGGTTTCAACATGTCCTCTTGTGACTTTAATGCGTAGATGTTGTTTGTTCTAACGCTCTCTTGTGACCAAAGTCACCATTTGTGTGCCTCCACATACAGAGGCAGATGATGATCACCACTGGAAACAATAACATCCACAGAAGGTTGTCTTATATCGGACATGATCTCTGGTCTGCTGTGGGAAAGCCCTACGCTTGGTCAACCTCCACCTTACCTCAATCACCACCTTCACCACCTCCTCCTCTTGCAAACTTTCATGTTATAAATAATTGGCCACCTTGTAATATTCACTGCAGTCACTAGACGTCGTCAAACAGTAGAACATATGTGTTGCTTTTACAAAAGACCTTCTGTGTCAATCTGCTTCTCAGATCAGTACGAGCTGCGTTTCTGTCTGCGTAGCATCGATCTGATGAAGATGAAAATGTATTTCTCATTCATTCATCCTCACTTACAGACCACATGCTATTTACGGCAGGCAATATCCTAAACCTGTCCACACACTGTGTTCCTGATCAGCCTGGTTGAGTTCACAGTGGGACTGGAGAGAAAGAACCAGAGGAAGAGTTACTAAGATTAAAGCCCCTTTTCATTCTGTTCTGTCTGGAGGAGCAGTGGGGATGTATTCAACCATTTCCATTTGAAGTCATCAGAGCATCTGATAGCTTTAGATCAAGAGGTAATATTAATGGATTCTGCCTTAATGCCAGGACTACCGGCCACTTCAGTCTCATTTTACAGGTTTCACTGTGCAAAAGCATGAGTGACATTTAAATGAAGTCAGAGTGGGGCTGTTTTTTATAATAAGAAGAGTGCGTCCATACCGTAAGTCAGAATACTGCTTTCTGAGTCTGTGTGGAGTGACCTGTGTAAACTCAATGCATACCAGTATGTAGTGGTTGGCACTGGTGCCTCACATGTCCCTGTGATAGACTAGTGACCTGTCCAGAATGTATCCGCCTCTTGTCCAGTGACAACTGGGATTGGCTCCAGCACCGCAGTTATATTTAGAGATGAAGAGTTTTTTGTTTGGTTGTTTGTTTGTTTTTGATAAAAACTACTTGAAGACTTGTTTGTCTTGTCCCCATCTTTGAGAGAATAGTTTCTTCCTTGAGTTGTGTTGCTCTTTCTTTCCATCAGGACACCTTCATTGTCCACCATTCTTCTTGGTGATGTTTTGGTATTTGGTGATTTCATCACAGTTAAGATCCCTCCTAGCTGTTCAGTGTGTTGAGATCTGGTTATAGCGTCACATAATTTTCATACTTAAAGACATTAACTGTTATACTAGACTGCCTGCTGCCTACACAGCATGTAATCACCCATATGAGGATGGGTTCCCTGTTGAGTCTGGTTCCTCTCAAGGTTTTCTTCCTGTTGCCTTCTCAGGGAGTTTTTCTTGCCACTGTCGCCCTCGGTTTGCTCATCAGGGACAATCTGATTATTATGACTTCTTACACATTCACTGTTCATGTACTGTTTCCACGATTTAGAGTAATTAGGAACAGCTGTGACAATGTCTTAGCACAGAATGGCTACTCTCTATACTCATTTGTTAGATCTTATGCTGATCGACATATAGATCACAACATTTTATTACACAGACTGGAAATTGAATCAAGGAAACCTGAGTGGTTTAACGCTATCGGTAGATTCAGTTGTACACGTTATGATGATCTCCATGCACAGCAAGCAGCTATGGTACGGGCTGTGCTTGGACCGATTCTTTTCACTTTATATATGTCCCCTTTAGGCAATATTATTAGGAAACACTCTATAAATTTCCATTGTTATGCAGATGATAGCCAGCTATACTTATCTATGAAACCAGGAGAAACTAATCAATTAGTCAAACTTCAGGAATGCTTAAAAGACATAAAGGCCTGGATGACCTCCAATTTCCTTCTCCTAAATCCGGACAAGACAGAGGTTATACTGTTTGGGCCTAAAAATCTCAGAGACACTATGTCTAAACACATTCTCACCATTGATGACTTAGTTCTGGCCTCAAGTAATACTGTAAGAAACCTCGGAGTTATCTTTGATCAGGATATCTCCTTCACTTCATACATAAAAGAAATCTCTAGAACTGCCTTTTTTCACCGGAGAAACATTGCTAAAATTAGGAGCATCCTGTCCCAAAGTGATGCTGAAAAACTAGTCCATGCATTTGTTACTTCCAGACTGGACTATTGTAATTCATTATTAATAGGATGTCCCAATAACTCATTAAAGAGCCTCCAGTTAATCCAAAATGCTGCAGCCAGAGTTCTGACTGGAATTAGCAAGAGAGATCATATTTCTCCAACGTTAGCTTCTCTCCATTGGCTCCCTGTTAAATCCAGAATTGAATTTAAAATTCTTCTCCTAACTTATAAATCCCTTAATAATCAGGCTCCATCTTATCTTAAAGACCTCATAGTTCCTTATCTTCCAAGCAGAACTCTCCGTTCTCAGACTGCAGGTTTACTTGTGGTTCCTAGAGTTTCCAAATGTAGAATGGGAGGCAGAGCCTTTAGCTACCAAGCCCCTCTCCTGTGAAAACAGCTCCCAGTTCAGGTCCTGGAGGCAGACACCCTCTCCACATTTAAGACTAGACTTAAAACTTTCCTTTTTTATAAAGCTTATAGTTAGAGATGGATCAGGTGACTCTGAACCATCTCTTAGTTATGCTGATATAGGTTAGTCTGCTGGGGGACCTCTACTGATAAACTGAGCTCCTCTCCTCTCTCCTTTCTCTTGTATCAATGCAAATGCCACCATTGCATGTCATTAACTTTGTGTCTTCTCTCTCTTTTAGTTGTGTTTCCTCCTCTCTGTCTCCCTCTCTCTCTCTGTACTTTTCTGCAGGTATCCTCGGCCTGGAGCTGTACATCTCCAGAATCCAGTTCATCTGCCCAATGTTCTTGATGCTTGTTGTTGTCTTTATTGCCTGCTGTTCTTTTCTCTCTTCTCTTTCCACTCACCCCAACCGGTCGAGGCAGATGGCCGCCCACTATGAGCCTGGTTCTGCTGGAGGTTTCTTCCTCTAAAGGGAGTTTTTCCTCTCCACTGTTGCCTAAGCTTGCTCAAATGGGATTGTTGGGTTTTCTCTATAATTTTTTGTATAAATATTTTCTGTAAGGTCTTAAACCTTACACTGTAAAGTGCCTTGAGATAACTTCTGTTGTAAATTGGCGCTATACAAATAAAATTGAATTGAATTGAATTGAATTGAATACTGTTCTTTGGTTGTGTAAAGCTGCTTTGTGACAATGTCAATTGTAAAAAGTGCTCTACAAATAAAATTGAATTGAATTGAATTGAATTGAATTGAATTGAATTGAATTGAATTGAATTGAATTGAATTGAATTGAATTGAATTGAATTGAATACCAGTCAGTAAGCAGGCATTACATCAGATTAGACTTCAAGGTGCTTCTCCTGAAATGCTAAAAGCACATGCTCCTTCGTATCTGTCTGAACCCCTTAAACCTTATATTCCACCCTGTTCTCTGTGCTCTCAGAATGCACGGCTCCTGTCTGTGACATCAAAGAGTGTGACTCTGAAGAGACTTTTAAATCCACAGCTCCTCCTCATGTATATACGTTAACTATTAGTTAGTGGCTTAATCCTGAGCCACTAACTTCATCCTTTGTGCCCACATGCAGTCACCAACTGTGCGCCTCTCTCTCTGTCCTCTGTCCACTCTGGCTGTGATGGACCAGTAGCCGTGCTGGGACTTCTCGTCTTCTCCTGGCTGTCAGTGCCTCGTTCTGAATGGGGCTGGATCTGGATCTTTGTCCCTCAGGCTCCTCAGATTCTCTCCCCTTCTGTGAGTTTGTTCCTTCGAGAGAATGATGAATGATGTGCTTCCTTCCTGTGCAGGTTGTAAAGTCCCTCGTGGCAAATTTGTGATTGATGAAATTCATTTGATTTATTTCCAGAATTCATATAAATGAGTTACTGCAGTCTATGTTCTTTACCTCAGTTCTGGCCTTCATGTTGCAGCACTGTAGCACTAATGCTAAAGGGGTTTGTGATTGCATTATTGTCTTTCCACCTTCTATTGTTGCTGTTGCCTTGACTTCTTGGGACCAACAGTCAAGAAAACACATACAGCATCGTTCTGAGCATGTTTTAAAGGAAGGAGTCCGTGTCAGCTAATCAAAATGTCTTGTCCATCTCAGCATGCTGGTGATGTAGTGTGCAAAGCCCAGTTTTCTGCAGCATAGGAGACTTAAAGAGTGCGGGAATGTTAAAAATAATTAAGCACTGATCCTGCTATGACTGCACTTGTGTTAAAGTCACTGCACATCAGTGCAGCTGTTAGAATTCATCTGTGAGTAACCTGCTGATGTGAGTGTGTTCCTGCCAAACATCTTCCACTCTGTAACACTCTAATGCACATGTGTCAAACTCACCTGTGATAACACTATATATATACATAGATATACTGTATATATATCTTTTTTAAAATTGCTTGGTGATATAAAGCGCGGCTAACATATTGACATATAAAACTCTAACTTAAAGTGAAAGCTCCTAAAGCTGATCCTGAAAACAGACATTGCCTGTAAACCCGTGTGGAGCAAATGTGGCTGTAATTAAGCTAAATCATCTAAGAAATTGAATATTTTGATTTATTAATATTTTAAACTTTTCCTTAGAAGCAGTTTTTTTTTTTTTTTTTTTTTGCAGTATGTTTTGGATCAGTATAACTGAATATTTTTAAGTGTGCTTTGAGTTTTGCCCCCTCCCCCCATATCATTTCAAATAATAAAATCAGACCTTGTTGCTGTATCAGGTCTTTGTCACTGCTGTGCTCCTTAAGCTGACTTCTTGTCAACATTGTGACAATGCTCTGTCTGTCTGTTTAAATCCTCACTGGATCAACTTTACTCAGGAGACTTTACTGCTGCTGGTCTCGGCAGTAGCTGGAGCCTCTCTCTGTCCCTCACTCTGCATTACTTATGTTGTCCTTGTAGTGCTCCCCGGTAAGCTTAAGGTTTGTTTTGTTCGAGCTGAACAACTGTTAAAAACTGGCTGAAAATAAGTATCAAAAACCCAGCGCACACACACACGCACACACACACACACACACACACACCTTCATATTAGCAGACTTTATCCCTCCACTAGCCAGATACACCTCACTGCTCTTGTGGACAGCAGGTACTGGCCCAGTGTCATCTCCGTCACACTTGACCACTTTTGTCAACGAGAATCATCAGACAAATTTAGTGACAGCATGCTGTGTGTGTGTTTATGTGTGTGTGTTTATGTGTGTGTGTGTGTGTGAGAGCTTTCTTTGATTCTTCTTTTTGAACTGTAGCTACAGTTTTTAAAGTAGTAACACAGGGACCTGGCTTCTCTTGACCCCATGTTCCTTCACCTAATACCTTTTTATTGCTCCACACCAGCAACACACTGTGAAGCAGGTAACTGCTTGTCTGTGGGAGAGATGAAACAGAGACTGAAAAGGCCACAGTCTGCATGAAAACCCTGCTGAGGTCCTTCAAGATCACCTCTTTAAAGACCATTGTTCACTGGTGGTGCACATTTAAAGACATAAACGTCCATATGATGACTTACTGAACCCCTTCTTTTCTTCTTAGAGCACACACTCGCAGCCGTGTGAAAAATAAATCATCACATTATAAGAAGGGATTGAAATGTTTTGTTTTTTTAAGTGCTAATTCTTGTACAGTGTAAGTAATTACAGAAAGTAGCATATATTCAGCTTCTTCCTAGGACTTGATTCTCCTAGTGTGGAAAATTGGTTGTTTTCAAGTTCCCTCTGAGATATGACATGACTCCAGCTGTCAGCAGGTAGATAGGGAACACTGAGCAGATAAAAGAATATTGGAATTAGAAAATTTGTGAATGAAAGTTTCTAAATCTTTCTGCTTGAATATGACTAAAAACTTGACCAGATGTCTCTGTCTCTGAATGGAGAACAAAGATCTCAGCCTCAGCCATATACACATATAATGTATATTGTATATATATTACGTGAATGTGTGTGTGTGTGTTCATGTGTTTGTCCTGCCTGCAAGCATCTTGCACCCTGCTATCATGTGCTGGATTGTCTCAGGGCATCTTTGCACAGCCTGCACTTAGGGTCTTTCAATGGCATATCTTGAATTTAAAGCTTGTTCTTGTGCTGGCATGATTAGTACCTCTGTTCTGTCTTTCAGTTCAGCTTTGTCCAGACACTGCTAGGAGTCTCTATCTATTCTAGCAAACTCAAGTAAGCTAGATAAACTCAGACGGATCTGCTTAATTTGTTAACTTAAAGGCATCTGTCAATTTAGTGCCATTCTTGGTTCCCACAGACTTTGTTATCTAATATCTCACCTCTCTAATTGTATATTGCTACACTGCCTGTCCAAAAAAAAAAGTATGAAGAGAGGTAGGTTACTAGGTTACTGAACCTAGATCTGATACATAGCACTGCCCCCACAGGCTTGTACAGTAGGTACTAGGCATGATGGGTGCATCACTTCACCCACCTCTCCTCTTGCCCTGATGCTCCCATCACTCTGGAACAGGGGAAATCTGGACCACATGACCTTCTTGAAAGATTTCTTTCCAACCACACCTTTTCCTCGAAGATGATGGTTCCCCACTATCTTCACTATATTCCAGTTGTTAATAATGCTTTAGACAGAACCAAATTACACGTGTGACCATCAACTGCGGCATATTGTTTGCCGAGGTAATGCATTATTCCTGATGCTGTTTTGCATAGGAACACCTGAGGTTGCAACCCTTAAGCTGGATGTGTGGCTCCGTCAGATCACAGGAACATCATAACTGTGTGTCTAGCAGTTGGAGGCACAGCTAAGCACAGCTAAGATACTGTGCAGAATTCATACACTCCAAGGCATAGCACTATGCTCTGCTGGACAGGTTGTTCCTGGGATCTGTTGGAAACGCTCTTCCAGCTTATATAGGGGGCTAGGCAGGTGCCATACTCCAGGCACGAAGATACAAGGTGTAAATAATGAGGGAATAGGTCATGAGGAGCCTCATCTGTACTTTGTGTTTATTGCTTTCTAGCATTTGAAATCAATCCTAACACAATTTAGCGTAAGTTACTAGCAGCTGCTGGACTAAACGTTTTGTTGAAACACCTTACTGAATCTGTTCAGGCCTCACTTGTTCTCAGCAAATCCCTGCACACTAACATTATTGTATGTTTGAGTCTGTCATTCAGAGTGACAGTGTAAGACTAATTTCACTGGTTTTGTTCACCTGAAATACAGACAGATGGTAACTCTAAATTAATTCACATGCCACATCTGAAAGGTTAAACACAAGGGGACAAAGTCAGGAAGTGTGCATCAATTCATTCAATTTGTGTGCAAGCTAAATGTCCCTGTGTTTTTGTCTGTGCACTTTGCTATTGATTGCACCAGCCTTGGAGCTCTGAATAGCCTCAGAAATATTTTCCTCTTACAGGTGCTAATACGCATGCACATTATTTTTAAAGAAAATTCATGATTCAATCAGTCTTTCTTCACAAGCCCGTATCAAACAAACCTTCTATTGAAAGGAAGTGATTTATGAATGACGACACTTAAGAAACAGATAATCGAGCACCTCTAAAAGTCAAGGACCATCACTTAGCTACATGACGAGAGTTGTGTGTGGGTGTTTACGCAGAAAGAAGTACAGTCTCACTCTTCATCAGTGTCTCTCAGAACTTTTTTTTAATTATTTCCCATGCATAGTTTGGACAAGAGTGTAGTGGAGCTGAAATCAAATTAAAACTATAGAAATAAAAGTTTTGACATTCATTGTGATTTTCTCCATTGTGGACATCTGAGAAATCATCAATCAAACATCTCTACGAGCACAAAAACAAAAAAAAAAGTTTTATGTGAGGGTTAAAATTAAGAGTCCTTCAAAGTAGAACATAGTCCTTCAAAGTAGAACAGTGACGCGCATTTCGGATGGAGAAAAGTGCTGCATAACATAAATACATTACAAAAAAAGATGCTTCAACTAAAACATTCAGCACATTTTCTGAACAACACAGTGCAATAAAAAGGGGCACGTTCAAAATTTCCAGAACTCCGTTCCTCAATTTGTGAAATGACTGTGAGTCGAAATAAGACCAGCACAATTGTAAACACTTAGTAGTAAGATGTGTCTGGTAGAGTGCTGCTCCAAGCCACAGCAGAGCAGGAAACCAAGCAGGAATCTTCAATCATGGGAAGAAATCCTCCAGCTGTTCTGTTTCTAGTTTTGGGAACGGACAGATGAGCAAACGTTAATCGATGATTAATGAGGTCATCTAAGCAGGTTTGGGAAGTTAGTGACAGCGTGTAAAGCAGGGAGAGATAATGTCCCGGGTGGACAGCAGAAGCCTTTGATAAAATAACGTGTGAGCACTTGTACAAAGGTGTTGTCATCATTTTCCTTCTTTAAATGTTTGACAGGAACTGTAGAGGTTAATGCTACTGTACATATTTTCAAGTGTTCTCATGTACAGTAGCACTAGTAGCACCTCAATAAAACTGCAATCGAACTTTTGGGTTTAAAGGCCTGCACTTTTACTGCTGTCCCTCCAAAAACGGCTAATTTTCTTATCGTGGCAACATCACATTTGGGGCCTCTGTCGGTCTTTTAATGCTACTACTGAACAAACAGAGGCCCTGATGTGTACTGTGGTCATACGTTTACAGTTCAATTGATATAATTTTATCAAAAATGGGTAATAGCAGCTGGTCCATGTGCTCCACTGCAGACCAGGAACACCCCTTCAGTATTGGAGGGTTGGTGTCTGCACTGCAGTCATATCTAATACTATTTTATGAGTTTGTAGTTTTAGTGTATGTTGAAAGGCTCTTGCACATTGACAGAAATAAAAATGTTTACTTTAGAAAGTTGGGGGGAGAAAAATGACCAAATGTGTAACAAACAGAGCATCTGGATGCAGTATAGTACAACAGAGTATTGAAAGGGACCTTACAATCTAAGATAAGCTATGCCTTGGTTGAAGAAGATATTGGAGAAAAAATAAAGAGTTCACAGTTCTAGCTAACACTGTATTGCAACTGCAACAGCATCATGGGAAAATAATATGTAAACTGTGTGTGTATGTGTATGTGTATGTGAGTACTTTACGTGTGCATGAATGAGAGCGAGATAAAGTGAGAGAGGAAGAGCACAGCCTCTCTATGACACACAGCATGGGCCACAATATGTGGTTATTACATGTGCTTATTCTACTGTGTGAGGTGTTACACTAGGATGTAACTATATCATGCTATGCCTTCATTGCCGGACTGAAACGCAAACATTTTAAAAGAGAAATAACATCTTTAAAGATGTGTATAAGACACCACGTTTTGTGTATCACTTAGTAGAAGTCTGAAACAGCAGTTTGTTTTAAGAAAAGTAGAAGACGTTTGTCCTTAAAGGACACACTTTTCATGGTGTAGAGGATGGTAACTGAAGATGGAGCTTTCATTGATTGGCATTTTGGATTTTATGTCTGGAAGGCTGCATCACTCTCACTAAAGTAGAAATGCAACAGCATCAGAAGTGCTCCTTTCAACTTTCTGATGTGGAAAGTTGCAAGTGAGGAAGCAGATCAGATCGAATCGTGTTGCTAATCAACAAGGTACAAGAAGAGATAAAAATAAACACAGCTCTGGCTTTCAGACCTCACCATCAATTAAAGACTACACAAACTGAACACAATATGCTAACATGATAAAGTTCAGTATGATCCCAGTGATTATTGTGAGAAGATATTACATATCTACATTTATAAAATACAATTCAACACACCCAGATCCAAACAGTTCCTTCCAACAGTATGAAAAATATACAAATAAAAAATACAAATACTCTCAGACACCAGGTAGGTAGTTTTCTGTTGGCATGAAATCAGTGAGGACTAAAAGATAAATATTTCACATTTTCTCTCCATTGCATTTGAAAGAGAAAAAAAATTGTGTGTTTGAAAGAAAAGGAATTGTTGAAATATTATCCTTCAGTAATTAGTAACATTGTGATAACACATATCTGTTTTTCAGCTGAAAATGCTTTAGCTTCTCTAGTAAGCAAAAAAAGCCAGTGTTGAAACTAAAAGCATTATAGAATTTTTTTTCAGACATCATACAGTATGCACAGATAATAAAAACATGAACAATGATCAAGTCTTTATCACACAAGAGAAATGATTCCTCCGTTTAGATTGAGAACATTAAGAGCTCAGGGAAAGACTGGAGATTCGTCATAATCAGCGACGTCATTACTATATTGTTATAAGTCCGAAATGCCTCCAACAGCCAGAGTCTAACTACTGCCATTATCAACTGAGGTTAACAGGGAGACAGAAAAAAAGATTGTCAACATAGAGCTTTCAACGTCCCATAATGCAACATACTGTGAGGCCTGGGAGTGGAAGATATTTGACAGGGTGCAAAGACAGACAATGATCTAGGAGATGAGGGCACAGCAGTGTGTGCAGGTAGTATCTGTCTCAGCATTTAGTGTACTACAAACTTTGACCCATAGGAGGAGCAATATCAGTTACTGTATGTCAGTAACACTAAATTCTTTACTGGAGCCAGGAGAGTAACAGCCATTTACTGTCAGTCATAATCATGCCAGCTCATATGTGAAGACTGGCAGAAGAGGAGGGACATCTGAGCTTCTTGGAACTTAGTGAAGGAAAACCTCCACTCAGAAACATAAAGAAAGGGAAAGATGAAGAGAATAAGTCTGCTCACTTGACGTGTTCAGCACTGTGCGAAGAACAGTAGTATTTCTTGTGAGCTATGAAAGTGGAGAGGCTGCTGAATTTGATGTTGCACAGGCGACAGAAGCGGGAGTTACCGTTCTGGACAGGGGAAATCACTGGGGTTTTAGGACCAGGAATTGAGGCAGGCTGGGAGACCATGGTTGGGGAAACCTTGTCTGGCAGGTGGGATGACCCCACTGTGTCCCTCAGGGCCTCAGGCACAGGTGACAAAGTCAAAGAGGGAGCCCTTGGGGGAGACACAGGCAGAGGTGAGCCAGCCGTAGGTGATCCACCCCGAGCTGAAGGGCTGCCGTTTACCAGCGGGGAAACAGGTGAAGATGTACCACTCCTGGACTGCCCATTGATGCTGTCTCTGTGAACTCTGGAGACCAGCCTGCTCTGGTTGTTCAAGGTTGTGGAGGTGGTTGCAGCAGCTCCATCTCTGGGACTAAGGCTGGGACTGCGGCTTACTGCACTGCCTGGCTGAGTTAGGTTCTCCTGGGGTGGCTGGATAGTTAAAACCAGGCCGTGGGTAGTCTTGAAGTGCTCCATCAGGTCACAGGTGACAGGCCTGTTAGGGCAGTAAGGGCAGACCATCTGAGGGGAACCGGCACCAATGCCTTTGGCTCCAGGTCCAGGGGTGGCTGCAAGAGTGGGAGTCCTATGGGGAGAGGTGGCATCAACTGCAGGTAAGGCAGAGGGGTGCGGACTGGATGATATGAGTTGAGCCTGGGCAACCCACTCTGCTGGGAGAGCTTTAGCCTCAACAGGGTTCAGGAGATCTGGGCGATCCTGCTGAGACCTGCTTTTGGGAGAGGTCGAGGCCGATCTCTTGAGTCTGTGAAACTGCTCCAAGGTGTGGGCCTGGAGAGTGGTGGCTGGGCAATAGTATGTTTTATGAGCCAGGTAGTTCTCAATGCTGTTGAAGCTGATACTGCAGGCGGTACACTTGTGGTAGTCTGTAAGAGGCAGGGCAGGGAGAATACTGCTACTGCTACTGCTGTGCTGCGAAGCATCTCTCAGACGAGGCCTCTTGCTCAGGTCAATGGGGCCATCTCCTTCTGGGCTGGAGTCATCTGGCCCACTGGGAGACACTTCTTGCTTCACTGCCAAGCCCAGAACAGATGGAGACGGGGCAGAAGCAGCAACGGTGGCAGCAGCGGCGGCAGCAGCAGCAGCAGCGGCATTAGCCAAAGCCTCAGTTCTTGCCATGTGGATCTCATACATCTTCTTCCTTTTGCGTGTGCGGATGGGCTGGGGAAGGAAGGCTGCTGTGGTGGTTGCCTTTGCCATGTGGACGGATCGCTGGTTGGATGGGTCATGGCGTGATGCACAGTAGAAGCGTTTGTGAACGGTGTAGTTGTCATGACGACTGAAGCGGATGTTGCAGGCCTCGCAGAACGTTCTGTTAGGATTGTCCTCTAGATCCTCTGCAGAACCACTAGCGGGACTCTGGCTGCCTTCACTTGCTCTTCCTCCTCCTCCACCTCCTCCTCCCACACTTGCACCTCCGCCTTCCCCTTCAGAAGAGGATGATATTCCCTCCCTTCCTACAGGTGTTTCTATCTTCACTTCCACCACTCCCCTAGAATCTGCTGCTCCACTACCAGCAGGAGGATCAGAGTCAGTAGGAGAGGTAGAGGCTGCCCTACTTGCTGCTCCACCCTGAGGAGATGCAGATAAGCCATGCGCCTCCCCAGAAGGTACGGTTACCGCAGCCCCATCCCTTGTTGATCCAGGTCCTGAAGCTGAGTTTCCACCTTCTGCTTGGTGTCTGCTGGAGCAGTACAGCCTCTTATGTGCATAGAAATTATTGATGTTGTTGAACGTGATGTCACACTCAAAGCATGTGGCTCCCTTTTGAGGTGGAGTGGCTGTGGCTGTAGGTGCAGCTGGTCCAGAGGGGAAGAAGGCTGCTGGGTTGTTCGGAGGAACTGTCTGGCCCTGTTTCAAACGGCTATGGACCATCTCCGACATTTTAGCCAGTATCTCTGAAGCCTGGGGCAAAATGGCTGCTTCAGGGTTAAACATGTACTGGGGCAAGAACATTGCTCCTCCTGGAAGAACTGATACTGTACCTCCCACATGAGCAGGGCTAGAACCAGGGGTTGGACTAGTGGGTTCTGCCTTTACAGTTGTGGTGGCTGGGCTCTTTGGAGAGTTTGATGTCTGGCAAGACGAGGTGGCAGTTTGCCCCTCCCTTTCTGTCGTTCTTGCTTCTTGATCAACCTCCTCTTCACCAACCTCCTCCTCCTCCTCTCCTTCCTCCCTAACCTCCATTTGCTGCTCGTCTGTCTCTGAGTCAGACTGAGGCTCCTCTTTTATCTTCAAGTCAGTGGTTAGTGCATCTGGAGGACTGTAGTCCCGAGGTGTGGCTGAGCCGCCGTTTGCACCAGGACTGGATGAGTCTGGCTTTGGGACACAGACTAGGGGCTCTTTCTCCTGTGGAGATATCTGGATTTGGTCAACTAATGTTGGGCTAATTTGGCGAGGGGTGGGGCTCCTTTCTGCTGGTACCCTGACCTCTAGGTGGGTTCGTACATGCTGCTGAAGCTGGGCAGGGGAGTCAGAGTTGTGGCCGCACACTTGACACTTGAGCACCACTCCAGAATCTCCTGGACTGAGACCTGACAAAAAGAGTCCAAATCAGTCAACTATAACAGCAGCTTTTATGTGAATAGATTTAGAAAGTCATTATATGTGTCCATGCTGAAGTTGTAAAAATCTGAATGAAATTTTATCAACCTTGAATCCCAACATGTCACACAATTGTCTGTAAAAAAAAAAAAGTATTTAAGTAATAATATATGACTTACCAGTGGACAGTGGAAGCTTGGGAAGGCCTGGCCCTGGGGAGTAGACCTCACTGCGAGATCCAGGCTGGCAAACCATGTGGCTCGTGACAAGATGGCTGTAGAGAATGTCCCTTGTAGTGGAGACGAAGCCACAGCCGTGACACACCCCATTCAGTGTGTCCGTATGCACCTTAAGGTGACGTTCACAGTTTGCCTTAGTGGTAAAGGCTGACAGACAGATGAGACAGACAAACGGACGTTCACCTGTGTTAGGACAGAGAGGATGACATTAGACAGATAAACAATGAGCTATATGCTGAAGGCATGCTGGTGAAGGTTCTGACACTTTGCCAGTGTGACATTCATATAAGCCTCTCACCACTGTGTGTGCGCATGTGGATTTCCAGTGAGCTGGCACTGGGGCAGCTCTTGTTGCACTGAGGAAAGGGGCAGATGCGTTCGTTGGGGTAGGATTCCTTAGGTTTGTCTTGTGGCGGGGAAGAGGCTGCGGCCGGCTGCTTCTGTCGGCTGGCGCAGTAGTACATAAGGTGGGCCTGCAGGTTCCGCTCACTGCGGTACCAGATCCCGCAGTCTTTGCATGGGAAAATGTCCTCTGTTAGGCAGCAGAACATTAAAGTTAGTTTACTAACTCAATTAGAAACTGTCTGTCAAAGTTGTGGATTTTGAACTTCAATCAACTGTTACATTTTGGTATAATTTTAATCTATTACTCTTAAAACATATGACAGTATACATTAATATGTGTGCATATGACAGAAACCATTGTTCAGAAGACAATCTAATAGGAAGCAATTATTTAAGTAAAAATTCGGGGGGAATTCTCTGTTAGCTACTGAAGAGCTGCAGTGTCATCTTGTGGCCAAAGAGAACATTGCTATAGACAAAGACTATATAACAGTAGATCATAATGGCCTGCAGGCATTAACTTGCAGTACAGCACATCAATGGATAAAAGCTATAAATGAGATAAGGTGATGAGATAAAATGTATAAAATATACAATATATCATACATTTGTACATTTTAAATAAATTGTCTTAGTATCTCTGATACACTCTATATATTGATATAAGTTTTCATTTATTGTGAATCACTGCATTGCAGTTTGTACTTATTTTTTTATTTGGAAACTAACATAGAACAAAAGTGCAGACAAACTTTCCAAATTCAAACATCATATTAAAGCCCTCACTGTAAATACACCACTCACTATTGACAACTGCAGTGGCCAAGATGGCTGCCATGCCAGCTTGCTGTGGAAGAAGCTGGATGTCTGAGTGCAGAGCCGCTGGGTACAGAGGTTCCTCCTTCACCATGGATTGCTTCTGTGTGACGAGGCTGAGCGGAGGAGAGAGGCGAGCAACGGGAGAGGAGGAGCCTCGAGAAAGTGACAGGAAAGCCAGGAGCCTTTCACCAGATGTAAGTGCTCGAGTCACCTTACAGAACAATTCCTCACCTGGAGACACAGACTCAGATCAATCCTTTCTGACTTGTTATAGCAGGTTTAACAAAAACTATTAGTCCATAAAATGGACAATAACAAAGTCCTGGCACTGACAAACATGGAATGAAGCTATGTTGACATGTCGAAATATCTTCAATTAATAAATCTCACCTTTGCTGTAGATGGTACAGTTGGCAGCTGACATGTCAGAGGTCAATGGGATTCGACTAATCCAACAGTCTGGATCTTCACACACCAGAATCAATGGAGAATTCTGCACACACACAGAAAGAAGCACATAAAGAATCAACACAACCTTTTCATTGGTAAGACTCCTTACAGTCACTACCAAATCATGTACATAATAAACAGTATATGTGCATCTTCACACAATACTGTACATCCAGTACACTGCACGGTGAGATCAAAGGTCTACAGCTAATTTGTGACAATTCAACATAAAGTACTGTGTATGGTGAAAGCTGAAGCAATATTCACTGTCACTGCCTACTAGCACATGGACTCACATTTCACTAATCCCTCCCTATATATCCCTCAAAATAAAGAAATAAAATGTAGTAACTTCATTTTAACTGGACTTATTTCTAGCAGTCTAAAAGATAATCGTAAAAATCCAAACATTAAATGTTGTAAATTGGGAATTCACAGTAACACGCTACTGTCCGGCGAGTGGTAAACACCCATTTATAAAAAGGCTGCCAGCGAACGGAGGATGATTACAACCAAAGAAGGAAATGAGGGGAACATGGGCTGAACAAAGCCGTGTGGAAAATAAAGGAGAAGAGACAAGAAAGAGGAGAAGAGGAATAAAAGAGGTAGAGAGACCCCAGGAGAGAGTGAGAGGGAAAAAAACTGAAGAGAAAGAAGATCTGATGAGGTCGACAGGCTGTTATTCAGACGGCTTCCATAATAAGATCCACAGTGGATACACTGGACAAAGACTGGTGAGTCAACATCCAGTCTGATGGTATGAGAGAGAGAGTGAGAGAGAAAACATAAAACAGTGACACACCTGTGTGTGTCCTCAGTACAATCTTGCCTTTGTTCATATGAGGCTACAGGAGCATTCCCTATTACAATCACTCCCAAGACACAGGATTAACTTAATGTCTCTGTCTTGCACATGCACACACGCGCACACACACACGCTTCACTGTACCACACTCACTTTTGCTGTCACCTTGCAGCAAATGATTTCAACTTAAAACAACAAAAATCTCCATTAGAAATCATCTTGACCACTAACCTCTTCATTAGAACGTTTTATTGCTGTGACTTTTGCCGTTTTTACTGACATTAAAGTGATTAAGCGTGACTCTACTCTGACTAGAAACCAACCATAACCTATACAAGCACAATGGATGTAACAGTTCAAAAGGATTTTAAAACAGACAAAACACATGCATGATTGTGGCCGGAACTCTTCTAACTCTATCAAACCCAGTGGTAAAAAGCAGCACAGCATTGTTCAGCTGCTCTATACTGCTGCAGTACAGGTCAATCTCCACCAGGAGGGAGCATCCCCTCACAACTGGACTGGACCTGAGCATCCTCTCATCAGACTGACAGAGCAGTTGTCTATCAGGGTCAAAGTTGATATGATGCCGTGTTCTGCCTGACAAGTGTTTTTTTTTTTTTGTAGTACTCAGTAGTATGTACTTTAATACTCACACTCCAGCTATGTACATGACTTTTTTGTGTATTTCAAGTGGAGAGCTGCTGAGCATGCCAAAGGACACACTTCTATCATCTAAGCTGATATTTAAAATAACGAACGTCCTCTATCTGGAAACAAAATTCTTTTGTCAGTGAGATGCCACATCTTACACAAGCACTGAGTGGCAAATGGTTTTTGTGCATCTGATCAATAACACTGGTTAAATCACGTATTACCACAGTTTGTCAGCCTGTTGACACTGTTGCCAAGTCTAATAGGAGGCTCTGCACAAATTCTAATTCTCCTGTTATTGCTTTGTATTATCACAAAATTATAGTTAGTTACATGGATCTTTCAAAACTGAAACAAAGCAGTGGACAGTGTGATTCCTCAGAAATGATTCCAATCAGAGTCCAGAACAGGAAGTGTGTTTCATACAAACTGGCGCAGTTCAAGCACTTGGCCAAAAAAGGATGCCTAGACTGATAAGTATTCTCATTTCACATGTATCTGACCTCAATTCTTTCCATCGTAATAAACTGCCAAAAACCTGCTTCCCCTCCCAGCCACTTCTTCCCTAAATGCCTTTCACTAGAGAACTATAGTGCACACAGAGAGCACATGCAGTACAGTCCTTCATAGTGATTTCATTCATTGAAAATGTTCAGACACAGGTGCAAGTGTGTGCAGTAAACAAATCATTGTATTCATTGTTCCAGGCAGCCACTGGTTTCCATCCACTTCTCTACACTATGAAACTCCATTTAGAGACTCTTTAAATTAATTTAAGTCATACAGTCAAATCAGCATTATCACTCCAATATTATTTTAGTGGTGGTGTGATGTACTAAATGGAACAACTGTGGGGTTGTTTAACTGCTTCAGAAATGAAAAAGATTGAAAAGTTTCAAAAGGAACTCAATCCAGTCACTCAATCAAGTAGCTAACTTCTCATAGCTTATCAGAATTGGTGTGACGAGGTGTTGCAGTAGCATACATGCGTGTGGAGCCGTGTGATGCCTCTTCAGGTGGCTCTTGAATTAACTGAAGAAGCTGGCGGTTGTCTGTGGGCTCGCTTTGGGAAGACAGTGAGAAGAGAGCAGTGTAGGACAGGAGGAAGGAAGCCTCTCAGTCTGTTGTATGTTAAAGATTGAAGCAAAGTGTATTGTATTTCATGGGGAACTAGCGCTGATGTGGAGATATGGCTGCTTTTGTTTTAATTTGTAACCCAATGCTGGAGCCGTCTGAGCTGTAAGTACTTCTAATTTGTTTCAGACTAATTCATCACGGCCGTGGCTTTGGAATTCACCATGATAGGGCAACAGGGAGAGCTCAGTAGCATGTACGTGGGAAACACATACACAGGCTCCTTCGTTAAAGATTTAAAATATATGCTACCCATGACTCATTGTGAGTGTGATAATCAACCATCTTTACTTATTTGAGCACTTATTAAAAGTCAACAGGCCTCTAGGACACAAGAAATATAATCTGCGCTATCTCTGGAGGAGTTATTGATCCATCATTTTGTAACATCACAGACGTTGTGAAACGTCACATGTAATTTGCCTTCATTTTCATATCTGATATGTGACCAGAGAAATCATTCCAGTGTGATGTGGCAGCTAAATGTTTTTGCTTTCCATCCTGGAAATAACATTTCTAGGGGAATTGCTCTAAACCGTAATATTCAAAACTATTTTTAAGATCTAATTTCACTCCAGAAATCTTTCTAATCCCATATTGGCCCTGGTGTAAACAAGCAATGTCAAGTAGAAACAGACCCTCCAGCCAAGTGTAGCTCAGGATCAGATGGGATCAGAAGACAGAAAGCCTGAAGCACTGAAGGAAAATGTTTTTATTTAGAGGGGCTGCCTGTGGAATCATTGGGATTCAGGAAACACTGCAGGAGCTACAGTGGCATGCAAAGTACATGTGCCTACATATACAGGCTGTGTGAAAACTCAATCAGTCGCTCCGCACGTTTTCTACAGGACCACTGCTGAATTTAAAGGAGTCACTGCAGGTTTTACTTCCAGAAAGCAAAACGATGGAACAAAAACAAGCAGCAATTACAATAGCAGGTGATCTGCTATGTTGACCTGCTACAAGGAAAACATGCTACTTTACAGTCACAAATACACACACAACACAGCTTCAGGGGAGATAATGAGAATCAGAGAGGCACAGGGCCAGATCACACGTTGGGTGTGTATGTGTGTGTGTAATTAACAGGCCAACAGAGAATGCAAATGCCAGAGATGGTGAGGTTAGTTAGGGCGAACGGAGAGGCCACTGGATGCTATCAACATCCTTTTCACTTCTATTGGTCTGACGCCGATCTCATTGACTCAAATGGCCAACAGTCACCTGTGGATTATGTTCGGACCCACAAAGAGTCAACCTAGGCAGCTCTGAAAAGCATTCAGGGCAGCCAACTGGTGCCTTCTATCGAAAGTAATATTCCAAACGTGAGAATGACTTCTAAACTACATGAACATGTAGTTCAACAAACTGTTGTTTGGTGCATTATATCCAGCTGTTCCTGACAACAGTACTGTAGTGTCACCAAAAGCATTGCTTTTCACTGTAAAATGCAATTCTTTAAATAGTTTGATTTATTGATCTATTTTTAGAAACCCTGCGGGTATGTTTGAGTTTTCATGTAGCTGAGAACACAAGTGATTGAAAGTGTGCATGTTTTCTGGCTCTTGGAGAGGTGGAAAAGAAAAAGCAGACAATGAATGGGATGATAAATCATCAGAGCTGTCAGCTTCCTGCCATCTCAAAGAAACAACAAGATCAACTATTGACAGATGTATAGATCCACACAGATCAAGGTGGAACCAGCACACTTTGCCGTACTATGTCACCTTCCCTCCTTCTTCTATCAAGCTAACTATCCGCCTGGCCCTCCATCTATCAGTGGGATGTCAGGCTTCCCCAGCAGAGTTCCATCTTGGTGGAGAGTGCTGCCTTAAGCCCCATCAGCCAGAGGAGAGTCTTTGAGCTACAGTCTAAGCCCCTCGCCCAGACCCTGGTCCCCTCATGAATATTAACCAGCCCCAAGCCCGGCTTTAATCTGCCTGATCCCCGCACTGCTGCCGCCGAGACGATAGCGAATCTAATTATTTGGTCTGATATTAACCCCCCACTCCCGCTCCCCCACCACACACACACACACCATTCCCACCCCCAACCACCCTGTCCTCACTATAGCTTCTGTTACATTCACATATGTGTATGTGTCAGTGCAAACACACATCAACTGAACTCCAGTTAACAAAATCAGTTCACATACAGTACAACATTCATACACATTCACAAACACACACTCACACCTCTTTCTCTGCACTAGTCCCCCTTCACCTCCAGCACAGCTTGCGATGCCCTCTCCTTATCAGGCCCAAAAACGCCCTCCTCCTATGCCGATAAAACTTGAATGCAAATGATGCCAGGCTGATTTCATTTCTTCATTTTCTTGTTCCATTCCCTCATTCAGAGTCAGAATGGCTCCTTGCTCATCCCCTCTCTATCTCTCCTTCTCTCTGGGGAGCCAAACGGCACTGATGATGATGGCTATGGGAACGGGAAGCAGAGAACTTCCCCTAAACTAACCCTAAAGTCTGACCCATTTCATATTGCCTTGTGCTATATATACACACTTCAAATACTGCAAAAGGAGGGAGGGAAGAGGAATATAATACACCAAGCAACCCCTTTTTCAGTCCCACCACCACCCTACCATGCAGATGAACAGATTTCCCTGTACAGCTGTCAACGGCCACAGCTTTACTGCTACCACTGAGGAATAAGCATATTTGTATATGCAAATCACTACTGGTACATCTTAGCACATCTATATCGTAATGATGGATAATGTTTCACATGGGTTTATATGGTTTACACAGCTCCATAATAGTTTGGACAGGACAGTCTCTTGGCCATTAAATGTAAAACATGCTAGTCAGTACTCCATGTTAGTGCACGCCTGGTTTCTGGTTGGTCTATCATAACACAGATGTGCTCTGTAAAACTGAACAATTCTACTCTGCCCATACTAAGATGTTAATATGAATGGTCAGAATGACATGCAGCATGTGGCTTAAGAGTTTTAACAGTGCTACATTTATTCACGAATTAATGCCACAAAAGCTTAATATAAGGCTTCAGTGTATTTTGTTTAGTTTACTGTGGTATCAAGACACTCTGTTGTGAGGTACAGTAACACATAGAGTACCAACCCTACCCATAGATGGCAAGTTACAAATACATTGCTACTAAACCTATCAATAAAATGCTGCCAATAAAGATTTGATCTTGCAAAACAATCTAGTTTTTCTGACTGCAGCAGTAAGAAACTTTTTAATGGTTATGCTTTTCACAGCACAGCAGAAAAACTAGCCTCACTTGATAGAGGAACAATTAATAGGCACAAAGTGTTTATTAATCTTTAAACAAAGCCATGTTCTTGTGGTTTTTGATACATATGGCACTCTGGAGTTAAACCTGAGTCTGTGCCATCACAGACAGGCACTTTCAACACATGTTCTTTTCAACTAGTGGATACATTCTCTGCAAAATATATTTGCATGGAAATATATTTCTTGTTTTTTTTCTCTCAGTGGTCTTATCCCACAAAAATAAAAAAATAGTACAAGTTAGGAACATAAAACACTCAGACAGTTTGTAGCCCACTCACAAAATTGTATGTTTCTCTCACAGTCCTCACATGTTGTGCGTGTGTGATATTGCTGCAAATGAAGTCACTTTACTCCTCTCCTGACCTTTTAAACCATCACTGATTCATTCACTAGCTCAAAAAATAATTCATTCAATCATCTAAATAACCTTCTTCCTCCCTTCTCTTCTTTCACTGTCTCTCCTGCACTGCCTCCTGCCTTTTTATACACCTCTTTCTTTCTTTCTTAATCTCTGACTCTCATCCTCCCTCCAAACTCTCATTCCAACCCTTCTGTCTGCCTGCCCCTCCTTCCCATCCTATCTCTCCCTTTTTCTCTGTCTGTCTCTCGTTCTATCTCTCAGCTACAGGAAATGGTTTCTTTCCCGATCCAGGGGGTTGGAGGGTTTTACTCACTGTCCCAAACAAAGAGGTCACTGTGTGAATCCTCCAAAAATACAAAGAAGAAAAGGAAGGCAGATAAAAATCAGAAACCTACTCTCATCCGCCGCTCTCACACAAACGCACACACACACACACACACACACTTTACCTCCATTTCACTCGCGCAAAGAATTTTTCTAACATTCAACAGACACACTAGATCCTTTTTTATACACTGTATATTGCGCTACATGGCTAGGGCTCGGCAGCAGAGTGAAAGCTTATTCCCTTGTGCGGGAGTGCTCATGCACAGCCACACATATCGGTACACACCTCAGAGAAAAAGAAAAAGAAAAAAAAAATAGAGGGAGCCAGGTTTGATGAGCTGCATGCAAATGAGATGTAAAAATATAAAACTGCGATACTTAAAACAGGGGCCGAGATAAGAGATTTGAAAATGAGGCACTCTTGGAAAGCGGGCTCCTGAACTGCCGGAGATGAGGCTCAGAGATAGAGAGGATAGAGGTTTTCCCTCTCCTCTTCTCCTCTCTTACACCTCCTCCTCTTTCCTTCCTCCTCCACCCTGCAGAAGCCAGTGCAGATGACAGGGAGATGCAGATACCAGCCAGTCATTGCCACTGAGTGATGAACACCTCCTCCCTTTGTCTCCTTTAACCCTCCTCATCCACGTTCGCCTCACATCTCTTCCAGTTCTCTTTTCCCTCTCATATTTCTTTTTTTCTCTCATGTTTTGTTTCATTCGATGGACCTGTCCCTCTTTTCTCTGCACGTCTCTTTTGTTCCTCTTCCTCCCTGGCTTGGCAGCCTGCATTTCTGTCTATCAGTATTTTATCTTTCTTGGTGGTTTTTGCTCCCTTCTCTCCAATCATTCCTCTTCTCTCCCTCTCTCAGGGTGATAGGCTCTTCTCACAGGGCCAGATTGACAGACTAAGAGACAGGCAGCTACTGTCATCATGTGGGCAAGTCATACGATGGCTGAACGTAGAGGTAGCCTATATGGAGCATGCTGATTCAATCAACACCGATAAAAACTAGCTGTCCTTAAGGCAATTATGCACACGGTCAGCATTTTGAGGAAATATGTCCATCACTCCGGTATCAATGAAGGTTTTGCCTAGAAATTCTGGTAGAAGAGAGTCTATGTTTAAAATCTCTGAAATGGCATTTAGAGCACTTTCATCTTGTGTCAAGCAAAGTGGCCCAAAATAAGAACGAGGGTTAATTTTAAACAGCTTTCAGGATTGATTTTATGAATAAAGGTGTTACTATGGAGTCTCTGAATGATACATATATGTAGAGGACTGTTTCCAGTCAGAAATCAGTATTCAGTTTGCGGTGGCATTAAAACTGATGTCTTGTTCAGTTTTTTCTTTTTTTCTGTGCGATGTTCTATTTTTGTGTAGTCACTGAGGTGACTGCTGAATGACTAGCACATTCATAAATAAGACCATGAACAATGGACCTTTTTCACTGCCGCCAAACTGTTAGTTGCCACAATTAACAATAATTTTTTCAACCAATTGGGCCAAATTGTAAAACTGTTATTATTGTTGATATAATTATTGTAGACAGGGTCCCGGATAGTAATACTATCATGTTAAAGCCAGAAGGTGCATGACTGTTGCTTCAGCATGCTTCAGCTTTTAGCAATGTAAATAAGTTAGGTTATGTTATGTTGTTAAGCTTGGGCTGACTTAGAAATGTTCTTGTTTGTGGAAGAAGACCACATTGTATTACATCAAATTAATCAGAAATACAAGTAGACATGTAGCTACTATAACCTCACAGATGCTTTTTAATGGAATATCTACATAGATGTACAGTGGACCAGTTCTAATTGCATCTAATAAAAGTTTATCATTTTCAAAAGCTGTTCATGTTTTCATCAGAAAAACATGGGAAAGGAGGTTTCTAATGGACCCCAAATGGACATAGTCATGTCTCGTAATTTGACAAGAAGATAATAGAGGGATTTAAAAAAAAATACTAATAAATTTAGAAATATATATATTCAATCTTGCAATTTTTAAAGCTGTTTCTTTTAAGGTGGAAACTCTCTAGTTCTTTTTTAAGAATGCTACTTGTGTATCACATTCTTCTGGGGGGCATCGCAGAAGGTGTCTCAACACTCACTGTAATCATCGATTTGTCATCTTCTGTAGGAGCACCATTTTAATTAACATTCTAATTTGATGGGTGGAGGAGAGAGAGAAATACAGAGGCAGGAAAACACTGTTGATAAATCCAGATAAAATATAAGATCAGAATCCAGTAAACAAACCAGCTCTGAGTCAATGCAAAAAAAATAAATAAATAGCTTGGGAGAGAAAAAAAGGGGAGACAGTGATCACCTTCACTTGTCCTTCCAGGGTAGTGAGAGAAGGAGGAAGTGGAGAGGAGCGTAAAGGAGGTAGAGGGGGAGGAGAGATAGAGAGTGAGAAGAGACTACCCAAAAAGTGTTTGAAAAGCCGTGGGTGGCGCGCCTTATCACTCCAGTTCTCCTGGAGAGATTATTGGGGGATTAGTGCGAACGCTTGTTTCTAAAACATGATGAAAAGACGTTCGGCTCGTGATAACGCTTTGAACTCCCCTACTCTGCTCCTTCTAGGATCATGCCTTCAGGCTGCCTTTCCACGAAAGACAGGATTTGGGTGGGGTGAGCTGCTGGGTGCTGCTGAACGAGGGAGAACAATAGGGACAATATTGTACGTGAAGTTTCTCCTGTGGTACAGTGTGAAGACTTCACTTGGGAAGGGTCTTTCGGAAACATGCAACAGATGGAACAAACTGTATATTTGCACACACCTTAGCAAGAGTACTGTTCAGCTTTCGCTTCGTGTGAGCTAAAATTTCACAACTATTCTGCAACTTCAGTCAAATCACATGTACTTACACTATCAGTTAATTAAAGGAGGATCCAATCAGAAGTAGAGGAGATGTAATATCAGATTTATTCTGTGCAATCTGATCAGAATAGCAACAGTGGCATGCTTGCTCTTGGGTTGCCATAGGAAGCTCACCAAGGAGGACCTGGTTGTTCAGTCAACCAAAAACTGTGAGGAATCAGCAGCCAGTGGATCAGTTGATCAGCAAACACTATTATACCCTGTTCTAAAGTCCAACAGCCATATCAGGCAGAATATATTTAAATAGATAAATGTTTTTACGCCTCTTTCTCAAGAGATGCAAATGGCAGGATTTCCATATGACACAGGCCAGTTAACGCGCTGCTAATCTAATGAAGGAGATCTGTTGGAGGGAGAGTGAGGACTGGATCTCATCTGCCTCTCTGTGCCTGTGTGCATTCTCAGAGCTGACAAACTCAAACTCACCCCAGTCATATGATAAGAAGCACAACCTTCACCATTAAAGACACATCACTGTATACTGGTTCACATTAAATAATAAAAGTCATTGCTCTTGATATGTCACTGTGTATACAAACACACACACACACACACACACACACACACACGTGTGTGGCTGACCAAAATGCTGCTGCATCTAGTTGTGTTACTGTGTAGACCATGCCATCTCAAATAGAGATGTGGGGTCGGATGAAGCCAGAGGGCTTCATAGATCTCAGCCAGGTTAATAAACACCACAGAAAGCTGTGTTTGGAATACTCTCCACAGTTTTTGAGAGATGCAGCATGTGTATTCATTAATTTCATCTTTGTATTCAGTTTTATTTGTATTTGTACCTTAATAGCCCTTCCTTCTCTCCTTTTGTATTTTTTGGTTTTTGTGTCTTTCTACATCATCAATAACAACTTCATTTAAGATGATACCTAGGCGTGTTTTTCTCCATTGACAAAGCAGTCCAGTAGACCCATAACACAGTGTGCAATATGATGTCTGATGTTTGTCAATGCAGTGTCAGAGAATATTTGATCAGATCAGTACAGTATTTTGTACAGTTAGCAACAGTTGTGGAATTGGTTAATAAAGTGTATCTGAGAGATACCTTGACTATAACTTTAGTCTCCAACTTCCCTGGTGGGACATCTTGTTGACTAGTAGATTCAATTCAATTTTTGTTTGATGAGATGAGATGAGACTGTAATACAGATTACAGGACTTCGCTTAACTACCTCTTTTGGGGGTTGCAGATGTGCACATGCATATTCAAATAAAAGGTATTTAAACAGAGTTTATGCTTGCCATCCTGCCAATTAAGGAATGTCATGTGATGGCTCAACCTTTGGTGGAGCGGGAGATAGGCAGATTTCTCCTCTCCAACACAGTGAGGAGGACAGCACTGACCCCTCCTGACCCACATGGGAGAGAGGCAGGGAGGGATGGTGGGATGAGTAGGGGAGAGGGATGTGGAGTGACGGGGGAGAAACACAGAAGGAATGTGAGATTACGGCTACTATCTCCAGAAGATACTGGAGGTTTGTCTCCGCACTTCTTCAGTGCAGATTGAGGGGGGGGTAAATGAGGATGAAGAGAGGTATTAGGAGTCACAAGATGCTTTCTAATATGAATGCAAAGCCCTGAAAGGAAGAGAAACTGACGTGTTAAGTGTAAAGGAAGAACAGGACAGTACAGACAGAAAGAAGACAGACAGGAAGAACAAAAGGTGATGGGTGAGTGAGTGCGAGTGCGCACACACGCACAGACATCTATCTGTACACTCAGGACCTCGCTGATAATAAACGAAATCTTAGAAATGAGAGCCTATCAAGCAGGAATCAATCACTGGGGTTTGTTGTCCAGGAGGATGGCGCCATGTGGAGATAAAAGACAGGCGGACGTCTGGGGAGAGCTGAGAGGAGAGGAGAGGAGAGGAGAGGAGAGGAGAGGAGAGGAGAGGAGAGGAGAGGAGAGGAGAGGAGAGGAGAGGAGAGGAGAGGAGAGGTCCTTGGTATAAACTCCACATGGCTATTTTTGAGGTATATATATGAACTGGTTTGGACTGTGGACCACTTAAACTGGACTAAGCTCAACTAGAATTTATTAGCTATATTTGGCCCAGAAGACAAGAGAACCATGTACTTGATATGGAGACAAGTCAACTGCAAAGATGAAGCAGGCCTGACTTTGTGCGAGTGACCCTGGATGCGTGTTTGTCCGAGTTTATGCTCCATGCCAGGAAACCTCTCCCAGCATCAGTATCATATGATTAGATGGACTTGCACATGATGCACAACCCCAGCCTCTGATAGGGCTCCATCCGGTCCCACACACAGTTCCCAAGAAACACACACACATAAAGATAGGCACAGCTGTTTTCATTTCCAACCACTGTCACACACACACTTGTGATAAGGTGTTTATTCATTGTCTCTTTGTTATCTAACCATCTGACCTCTGACCTTTGACCTTATGGCACTTTAACTGATACATAATTACATCTTACTAGTTAGTATAAATCTTGTTTGTTGTAATTTGTGCTGTTGGTATTACTGGAAGGGCTGCAAGTATTTAACTGTATTATTTTCACTGGTAAATCATGTGCAGAATGATTAACCTTTGAAAATTAAACTTAATATCAAATTTGAACTACTCTATATTCTACAGTGAGAATTAATAAACTGTAACAATAACTCAGTCTCAGTAACTGTAACGTCATCTTTGCCAGCGGTTGTTCAACAGCGATCCCCCTGGAGCTCTTACCTCTGTGTCTTGATCATCTGTCCTGTCCTCTGATTGGAGAATTCCTCGGTAGGGGCCCCACTTTGTGTTTGGATGGAGGTCCCTGCCAGCTACCACCTTGCTGTCACCACCTTTATCACTTAACTCCAGGTCATCTGAGGGGGGGAGAGAAGAGAGAGGAGCGGATTACAGCAGGGAGGATAATTAAGCCAGAGTGGACAGATGTATCAGCATGTTGCCAAAGAGATATTGACCTTATAATTAAACATCTGGTATGAACTAGGGAGGGTCATAAGCGACATATATGATGTTTATTCATGTCATGTTTAAACTCACTTTAAACAATTACATATTTGTAGCCAAACTTTGACGTGGAGAGGAGGTAAGGGCCTGTTGAAAAGATACCAACACTTTTTAGCGTTCAAACACCCTGTTGGTTGAAACATAACCGAGCATTCAGCAGCAAACATGTGAGAGAACAAGCTAAATCAAAAGCAACATCTTGCTTGAACTTGACCTGAGCCCTCACAGCTGCGCAGGCCATGGAGCAAAAAGTGCAAATGGGTCAACAGCAGGGGGAGTCTGATGCAAGCTGAGCACTTTCTGTCCCGGTCGGTTCAAACAGGGGAAACTTAATGTGTACTTCCTCAAAGTGATAACTGTAGAAGGATGGCAGTGACGGCTGTGGTCTGAGCCTGCTGCTGCCCAGATAGAGCCAGATAGCCAAGAGACCGATCCATCTATTTAAAAACTTCAGACAGCTTGGAGTGCAGGAGGAGCAGCAGCCTGAAGTTTAGAGAATAAATGAACAAGTCTAAGCAATGTGAGTGCTGCAGTGGGAACTCCAGTGACTGACTGTGTTAGTGACACGAGCAAACCTAAGCGTCTGCTTCTGGAAGAGCTTTGTTGTTGTTTTTTTGACCGTCTTCCCCTCTCTCTCTGATCAAAACACATATAAAATCTTCCACTCATCCCACCCACTCCCCTCCTCATCTTGTCCGTGGTTCAGGCGACTGTTTCGGGGTCGGTCTAAAGTGGCGGGCCTGATAAGAGTGTTTGTCTAACACTCTCCATGTCAAAACACTCATCTATCTTCTCTGTATCTATCCCCACCAGAGAACAACGGACAGACGCTGATAAAATGGCTTTCCCACAGCTGGTGGGGGGACAGGGGGGTGTGGGGTTATAAAGGGGAGGAGGGAGCAGGAAGGACTGTGGTTTGAGGGAAGAAAGGAGGAACACAGGGAGGAGAAAAGTAGATATTCATCTAAATAAAAGGAATTATAGTCTCACTGTTGGACAGACTATTGTGTCAAAGTCACACAGGAAGTAGTACGTTTCTCTTAATTCAACACCAGTTGACCTGAAAGTATCTGCTTTCTAAGGATCCACCCCCAATCTGACCATGTGTATGAACTCAAAAATGTGGTGTTTGCATGACTCTGCAACAGGTGCCACTGTATATCTCCCACTGTAACAAGTCCTACCTCTTTATTCTCTTGCACTGCTCCACATGTGAGTGTGACACTGATGACACATGCAACAGGAGCTGACCTGACCTGGTGTGCTTGGGTCAGGTTGGGCTGAATTTTTTATTGAATGACTCAGGTTTTGGTTTGAGCTTGATATTGCAAATACTGTTCAAAAGAACCTCATCACATTCTTTTCTAGAAGTAACTGAATTAAAAAGCACATACTGAAGCCCCTGACTCAGGATAACAGTCAGATTCTGTTGACGTGTCCACGTAAATGTTCCAGGTTCAAGTTGGGTTGGCATCAAATTTCAAACCTGCGTCAAGCACCAACCTAAACATGATTCCTTAGACACTCTAACCTGCTGTCTGTTGAGTCTGAAGTTCAGAGTCTGTCCAGCCAATATCCCATCTCTTATCGCCCTATGGGGCCTCAGTTTGGCCACTCTAACCCTTCTTATCTTAGCACTCCATCAATGTCCAGTCTGCCTCTTTGCCATTGGTCAATCTTCACCACATGGGACTCTTATCAGCCTGACCAGCTCCATTGACCCCCATTGTGAAACAGTACGAGGATTTGACCTCAGAAAGCCAACACAGATATAAACTTATAAACAAGCCTGACACAAGCATCAGTTTGTCAGAACATGTGTTTTGCTATTCTTCTTATTACCTGTTGTGTCAGATCCTTTAAGGCAAGTAAACTAAATAAAAAAAGGGTCAAGGTCAATTTAAATGCCCAAATGTTTTTATTGAACATTCTGAAGTGAATTTGTTGTAATATTAAAATGTTGTAGTTCAAGCAGAAAGTAGAACAGCAGAAATTGAAACAGGTATTAAAGCATCAAGGTATACTCAACAAAAATGTCTTCTGTTTCTGTTAGCATTATTGCATCTTTTTGTTAGCCATAAGCGACAGCCATGCCTTAAAAGTGTGTCAGCAATATTTCTGTTTTTAAGCATAAAATAAATTAAAAATATTAAGTTAAATATATCAATAAGTTGCATTATCAAAGTAATTCTTTAATTCATATCATACCTTAGGTTACAAAATTATTATTTCTCAATCAGGACCTCCAATATTTTGATGTAGAAGTAATTGTAGAAAAAAAGGTGTGTCAGATTAATTATAAAATAGCAGTTATTTTATTTTGTGTTAGATATTTAATTAAATTTTACTGTAGATAATAACAAACATTTAAGGACTTGGATAAGGACCAAAAAAGCTTGACTGGGACATCCCCAGTACATATAGTTATATGCAAATGTGAGTCTTACTGGTAAATTACCGTACAGGCAAAATCAATGACTGTAGAATAAGTAGCTGTCAGGGAGCCTGTTTAATAAAACACTGCCACCTCATATTGGTAGAGTGATAGTGCTATGGGTGCACCTCAACTAATGAGTCTTACTTGTTAATCCCAGAAGGTTAGCTTTGTTCACTGGGTAACACAAGGCCTCCAACAATCCAAATCCCTGTTAATTACTGCTCCTGCCCACCACAGACCTGCATTAGAACCCAGTGCTCCTTATCAATATGGCTGCACTTGCTGCTGCCATCACCACCACTGCCCTGGAAGATACTAACCCATCACTATTGTATACTGTGAGTTGAATGGAATGAGCACACACACACACACACACACACACACACACACACCCCTCTCGCTCTCTCTCTCTTTCACACACACACACACACACACACACACACACTTTCAAACACTCAGGTTCACAAAGTAACTCTTTAACACATTGCAGCCAAACACACCCTGTGGTCACACACATCCAGCCGGTGCACATGATCACACCAATATACACCACATACACACACATGCACACAAAAGCTTATCAATACGGACGCTTCAGCAGCCAGTGGGGCGTCCAGGCCTCTTTGACGAGCCAACACAATAAAGCAATCAGCCCGTCATTAATGAAATGACTAACGCAATTAACCGATGAGTGTGTGTATGTGTGTGTTTGGGTGGGATGTGACAGAAAGAATAGCAGAGTGGGAGTATGAAGCTGAAGGTGGCAGAGAGTCAGGCGGACGGAATGAAAAATATTTTTTTTAGCTGAATTAACATATACATTTACATATATGCCACTGCTCTTACACTGAGCAAGACACAGTTATTAGCTACTAGTGACAAGGTAGAAATACGCGAGTGGTAATGTGGTTTGTTCCCACTGAAACATCACTATGCTCAGCTGTGTAAGAGTGTGTGAAAGCCACTTAACGAGATGATAAAATAGAAATAGTAACAAATGCATTTTATGCATTGTGTTAACAGTATCCTTAAAACTCCAAAACTATGCTAGCAAGAATAAAAAATATTTTTTACCACTATGGAGAGTAACTTCAACATTCATATTTATGAGTTTAACAAGGAAGCAAAAAATGCCTGAGGTAGGAACTGGGAACATATCACACATTGTCAAAGATTGAATGCTGATTAATTTGTGAATGATGAAAAGTTTGTAAAGTTTTATGGAGGCCTTGATGAAGTTATTGGTTGGACATGCTCAAGTCTGTAAAGGTCAGAGAATGTAACACTGCATCATGGCTCAATGATGAGTTTATCTTTCATGTTTTAAAGAGATAACACTTAAAAAGTGGCACATTAAACACAAGTTAGAAATTACACAAAAAAACTAATTCCAAGTAAAAGTGTAAGAGCTCATGAAGCCATTGTTGTGCCTTTGCAAATTATTTTATAAACAAAAAAGAATGATTAAAGATGTCTACGTGACGTGAAGCCCTACTGAAAATAATAATAGGAGCGAAAGTGTCAGATTATTTATTGTACTGTCAGATTTTGTTAACTTGGAAGAACTTAAACCAGCAGTTGGGCTGTTATTTGAACTGATATGTCATATTATTAATGCATGATACTTACAGTAGTGGAAACTGTCCACAGCTTTGGGAAGAATCCAAAACTGTACCCTTACATAAACATGGAAAAGCTGATAGTCAAACTTATGCTGTTGGGAAGCAGGCAGTGCTTATCAAGGAACTTTGGAAGTTTGTTTCCAATCCAGGTCTTTTTGTTTTTTTTTTTGTTTTTTTGTTAAATAAAACATTTTTTGTCACCATTATAAAGAGTCATCTTCCTAGCCATCTTCATGAAAACAAAAATGTAAGACAATATGTGGAGCCCCTTATATAAGACACTCGCGCTCACTTCCATTTTCTACAGTGAATGAGTAACAGCATCATGGAACACAGCACTGTGCGAAGCGCTGGCTAAATTTTAGGATACACTTAAAGATGTTATAGACTTTATGAAGATACAGCAACCACAGAATGCACAATGAAGTTGCCCATTTCTATTCCTGAATTTCCTATTCCAGTATCTGCTCATATTCTATTTACTCTGTGCTGTGAATGACTAAACCATATTCTGTGCTGCACATAGAGGAGAATCTACTGTTGGGAAAAATTTGACAACAAATCTAAAAATGTATTAAAAACATTTTAGTGTGTAGTAATTTTGATAATTGATTAAGAATTTAAAAATGCTAAATATTTCTTGCTTCAATTTGATGATTTTCTCCTTTTCAGTGATTTTGGTACCACGCCACCGGTTAAACTAAATGTGTAAAACAAAATATTGAAAAAGCATGATGGCATCCTACCTGGTCATCCAAGAGGAATAAGCATCCTGAACAAACAGCCTGCCTGATTGGATGACAATGTGAAATAAGGTGGGGAGGGGAGAAGGCGTAACTGAATACTGATGTTCTCCTCTATCCGGCATAATTGATTTTTAAAAAGACTATTGTTGATATCAAATGAGCACATCGCAGCGGAGCTATTGATTTTTTGACACCACACAACAGAAAATCTTTATCTGTGTGCTACTCCGACCCCGCGCTAATAGGTGGGGTTTAACCTCTGCTGAATGACAAATCCCAACAACTCCTGTTCCTATTCTCTCTCTAGTCCTCATGGGAAACACAGCACAAATACTTGTAGTATTCCTGATGTTAGAAGATATGGGATTCTGTGTTATATGTTTACACATAATGTCAAATCCAATTCTAACTGCCAAGTACAGAAAAGCTTTCAGACTTTGAGCATTGTACAGTCAGTACAAAATACATTACCAATCCCCATAGACGCCCATGTACTGTACTGTAACTGTAAATAACACAGATACAGGAACATTTAGCAGCAAAATGTAAAAATTCACACTGCAAAGGATCACATAACACATATACGTAAAAGTATAGCATATCCACTAAATAAAGCATTTTTGTCAGTGCGACTAACAATTTCAGCTGTCTCATCCATCCATCATCGTAGCCACTTGTCCTCTTAAGGGTTGCAGGAGTGATGGAGCCTAACCCAGCTGTCATTGGGTGAGAGGCAGGGTACACCCTGGAGAGGACACTAGTCTATAACAGGGCTGACTTAAGCAGTCTCAATTGATTCCATTTAAAATGGATTCTTACTGTCCATAATAATGTCTAAATGATAATGTGGCTGCTCATCAGCTGGGGTTTAGTACAAGTCGAGTGATGCAGCAGGACGATGACTCTCCAATCTACCAGAGAATGGCTTCAGTCTATGAAAGTCCACATTTATAAGAGGCCCAGTCAGAGTCGAGAATTCCTTTAACCTTACTGCTCACATGTAATTTATCCCTACCCTCTCATGCGACCCATATAACCGCTTGTTGAATGTGAGGGTTGACATGATGCTCACTGTATGACGTGTGTTGTGCAACCGGATACAATAACAACTACAGACAGTTGTTTCACACTGGACTTACATTTAGTCATTTAGCAGACGCTTTTATCCAAAGCGACTTACAGAACAATGGTAGGCAGGGTGAGCGTAAGGAGGTCCAATCTCCTGTAGAAATGTCCAGTTGTTAAATCGAAGGGTTCACTTACTTCACTGAGAATGTTTATTGTTTGTAGTCAAGAAAGACATGAAAGATGACTTAATTTCATTTTCAAATTGTTTTGTGTATTATTATGAATTCTTCCCAGGTTTTCACATTAATGACTGCTTACATGGTTTTTAATGTTAGCCGATAAAAGGCCTCAATCTAACAAGCAAGCACCTGGATGCATCTCTTTTCTCTTTCTTGTGTCTCTTTCTCTCTCCCCAGTCTTCCATGCAGCACCCATGGGTCCCTGGAGTCCAGCAGGCTCAGCTCAGCGGCAGATAGACATTTCTGGGATAGGCATCTACTGCTCAGGACCACGCAATCATTTCCATTTTACCCTCTGTTGCACAGGAAAGATAAGACACCTGCGTAGCCCCGCTAATCAGATGAGCTTCAACAGAACTTTATCATTGACATTTACCACTGTTTACCCAACTAATTTCTCTTAACTGCACTGCTGAACTTTTATCTACAAAATACATACACCACCAGAAAAGAGCAAGAAGCAAACATGCAAATTCACAAATATGCGAAGAAAGATAAAATGAGAAGGGGAAAAAAAAAAACTAAAGGCATTTTTTTTCCTGCTCAGAGGACGAGCGGGGTGAAAACAGAACAAGTGACAGGGCTACTGTTGATGAGCTGAGCCCTCCTCCCCCTGCTCCTCCTCACTGAAGGCAAACAAATAGAAAGAACATTGACATTCACATGTGGAAACTTCATTTTGGAGTTCAATCACCTGACTGCTGGTGGGGAGTTGTACGTATTGCTGATAAAATATGTGCATCTGTAAACATGTGTGTGAGAAAGAGAGTCATTATCCAACCACGATTATCCAACTAGTCATAAGACTGACAGAGAAAAATGCCGTACATTCAACACTAGATTTAAAACCAGTATCATCACCCATTGTTAAATAATAATGCATTATACAAAGGTTATTATTAAACAGTACTTGGCAAATACACATACATCTAGAATAATCACTGCCTTGAAACCACATTTTGACACAGGGACTGTCTACAAGGTAAAGTCTCACAGTTGGGTAATACAACTGGATCCAGTATAAATTCACAATTTTCCAAGACAGTCTTAAAGTTCAGGAGTCCATATGAACAGGGAAACAGGTCCTATTTGCTCTAATCATTCCTCCTGTTCATAATGACCATGAAGGGATCACTTGTGGCTATTCAGTGGCGGTTGTGAAGACCAACTTCCACAGCTGCAACAGAGGTAAAGTAACAAAAAGAGAAACTTTGTACTGAGAAGGCTGCAACTATAAAAGATATTGATTTTATGTGACTAATTAGGAAGGTTCACACCTTATATTGTCATCAGATAAACTTTTTAATGCAGCTGTGCACAGAAGGAACATCTTCCAGTGGCATCACTTACTGGCCTTTATCAATATTTAAATTAATCTAATGATAATAATAATATAAGTACGGTTACAGGAAGCAAAAACTGCTTTAGTGTTGATATGGGGACCTGACTAATGGTTTAAGATAATAAAAATAATACATGTTTTCCTTGCATCTGGCTCTTTTGGTATGTAATGCACAATGCAGCCTCCAGGGGCCACTAGCAAGTCTTAGACCTTAAGATAGAACAAACTATGGTTGAGTAGTTCCTTGAAAAAGACAAGTTCTATAGATGTTATAATCATGTTATAGTACTGCTGATAGTCACCTGAACTTTTAAATTTTTATCAAGTGAACTTTTGATTTTCTAAAAGATTATTTGTAACCATCCTACTATGGCAATCGAGCAGGCATCATGTTTCAGTTCTTTTATCCAGTCTTGGCTGACCTGTAGTAGAAGGACATGCCCTAGGCAAATGAAAGTCAGGCCAACCTACACACCACTACCATCATAAAGTTATCCACTTGGCTTAGGTAAATCCAGGCTGATGCCTAGGCTTGATTTCAGCAACAATTCTCTAAACAGACATAGCATTTGAGTATTATATTAAACTTGAAAATGTGTGATTCCACCAGGACAACAAAACACACATAATGCAGTTAAACTGAGTTTTCTCTGTCTTTATGTCAAAACTAAAATCAGTAACTTGAGACCTACTTCTTAACAGAGTAGATTAGCATGGCCTACGCAACAGTAGGACACTAGGGAATTTATTTTCAATGAGTGTCCTCGCACTGACTGCCATACAAAAATGTGTGTGTGTGTGTGTGTGAGAGAGTGAGAGAGAGAGCGAGAGAGAGGGCATCTTCATGAGCATATCCACTCCCATATTCACACTCCCACCTCCATCTCTCTCAGCCTTCCCTCTCTCCTCTGCTGTAGCCTGTCACAAATTGAAAGTGGAGACCTTCCAGAAACTATCCCTGATAATCACACATAAATTAATTAGAAAATGTTTCTTGACATCCTCTACGCACAGATGGGAAGAGGAAAAAAGACTGAGGCAAAGCCACAAAATTAATTGTACGGTATGTGACTCAGATAATTAATTCAATCATTAATTCACGTCTGCTTTAACAACTCCTTCTGGCTCCCGAGAAAAAGGACATTTCAATCAGGCTGGTATCGGCAGCAATGGGCTCGGGGTAGGAGACATGGAAAAGTTAAAGAGTGATAGACTTACTTGACACATTCAGGGTCATTTATAGGTTCACCAATTAAACATACAAGAGCAAGAAGAGAGCAGCGAGTGAAGCGAACAAACAAAAGGAACATGAGAAGGGCCGGACGGCAAAGAGAGTCCTTTTCTAACTCTATCATCAGCTCTCATATAGCATATCTAGAAAAGAGACACAAATACTGCTCGCTAAAGCGTCTTTCTGTAATGTGTCTGTTTAATGGTAACAACTGAAGGGAAAAAGAAACCAAGATTTTATGATTCAGCTGCTTTCATTCCTGTTCCAACTTAGAACACACATCGTAGTTTAGACTCCCTGCTGCTCAGTTTACTGAAGTGGGTGTGAATCAATTCAAGTCAGTAGAAGTCCTTGTGCATTATTATGATGCACACTGTTAGTCATTTTTATAGCCAAAATGACACTGCCACATTTGGTAAAATGTTTTTTTTTTTTTTTCATTGTTGCTAGAGGCACACAAACCCCCTTAAGACTTGGGAAAGCATGTGATTGTTGTCTCATGAAGGAAGGAAACTGGTGAGTGAGAGATACTGTAGAGGACACACAGAGAAAGAGACAGAACGCGATAAGAAAGAGATGTGGGAGAAATGAACAGAAAGCAGATGTGTGAAGGAATTTTCCCCTGTATTTCTTCTCTTACATGGTGCTAGCATTCTAAGGCACTGTAAAAATATATAACATATTTTTGTAAGCATAATAAAAAGTTATGAGGCATTACAACTTAGGTAAAGTAAAAGTAAAACAACACCAAATCAAGCTTGTTTTTTACAATACAAAAAGCTCATAACTTTGATTAAACCTGTGACTAATTACAATCTAAGAATGTTCTGTTAATGTGTGGTTTTCAGCTGGGAAATACAAGAAAACAAGTTCCATCGTGTTTAGCTTTACCTTTACTAGATAAACATGCATTTTAAATTCAGTGTAATTAGATCCATCCATCCATCCACTTTCTTGTTCACTCACGGGTTGCGGGAGGTAATTAGATAACTTAAAAAATATTTATCAAATGCAGAACTTAAAATTATTAGTTTGGTTGCCTAAATGACCAATGGTTTGTTTAGTTAACTCAGTAAGTTAGTTAAGTTGTTTTAATTAAAATGTAAAATTTCTCCAGAAATTACCATATGAAAAGTATTCTACCTACAGTACACCTAGTCATTTAGACTATTGTAGGCGGAGTGTATACTTTAGCAACGTATACACTGTATTTCAGATCAATTTGATGTTATAAAATCTGCTTCTCGAGACATTTCTTTGTGATCCAAAATGTTTTGAATGGTACTTCACTAACACTGCAGGGGATTTGAAAGATGCTACCACGAAACACTATCAACAACTACTGCAACATAAAACCTCATTACGTTATCATGTCAAGTTCTGTATAATTCCCCTTTTGCATTGTTATAAGGACATACATTATTATATTACTGTAGTGACAGTATCTCTAAGGTTGTATTTTAAAATGCATTTAAATACTAGTTCTTGCATGAATTGTATTTAATCATGTATTACAAAACAATCTTGTGATTGCCAATGCCACTAGTTTACAACCATTAAACACTTTGAGAGGTTGCCCTTCTCTGGATAAGCACTCACTGGAATTTTGTCCCAGGCACCAAATGTATCCAGCCCTATTACCATGAGTGAGTTTAGCAGGTACACGTTTACAGTAAAACACGATAACAGTGTGTCTCTACCATTAGAGTAGAGGGTTGAAGATTTGCAATATGCAATGGAGCACCCTGAAAAACTAGATACAAACGAACTACTGTGCTTTTGTATGGGAAGAAGGTAGGCAGGATGTGTTGCGGTGGCTGCAGGAAAAGCCAGAAATCAGATAGGTTGGTAATCAGTGTGCCAATGTCCTGTCCCACCACCAGCGCCAGGCCTGCCATGGGCTCACACACTGGGTGTATGGGAGCCAATGAGGCTGATAGCAGCTTGGACAGCACAGAGAAATGTTCCTTTAGATTACGGCCTCGTGTCTATCAATCATCAGGGACCGAGGTGGGAAGTGACACCTCACAGACAGGCTGGAGCGAGAAGATGGGAGAGGAGCGCGTGTGTGTCTTTTAAAATATGTGATGTGTAGATTAAGAGTGGGCAATGGGAGCAGAGGACGATGCTTCTTTGAGCGATCTTCATGACCTTCTGCTCAAAGTTCCAGCTTTTCACTGCACACGTCTTTTGATGCTCCAGAATATTAACATTACATACTGAGCTGTTTTTAGTGTATTTTTTAAATATTATTACTGATTAAAAATGATCAATAAAAGTTCCCAGAGTGCTTTCAAATTAAAGGGTCTACTACAAATGCACAATGAACTATTTCTGTGGTGCACTATAGTAAAACATCAGCTATAACAGTAAACTTCATAGGATTCAAAAGTATTAAGCAAAGAAAATAAAAAAGGAGACGTATTCAAATTTCTCGTTTAAATTAGCACAAGATATTTCATGTGAAATCCCAACAGGGGTTCACATTGTAGTAGCAATCTTTCTAGATTACCACGTCTGCGTGGCAGCATCACTTTTTCTATATCAACACATGTATGCTTGGAAAGAATTATGTTTTCTTTGAAATGATGAGCAACAGGTGAAGTATTATCTGTGTGTCTAATGGCTGAATGATGTTCTGAAACTCTTATCTTTTTTATGAGCTTTTAGTACAATTTTTTTTTTTTACATTTAACATTTTACAGCAATTAATCGAACAAAAGTTAGCTGCAGCCACAATCTGGAACATCAGCTGAGATTCATGCTGACCCATATATAAAACTTTTTTCCTGTGCTGTATGTTCGCGAGACAAAAGCAACCTTCCACTGAGTTCATTTCAAACTGTAGACTATATACTAAGACGTCTCGGGCTTACTGACAAGCCCTCTGGACACATGACTCGTCATCCCAAAGCATTTTTGATTGACAGGAGGAATCGACAGGGTGCTTGCAGGGACACCCTCCTACTGAGACACGGCAGTCTGCTGGCTGGAGATATAGAGGAAGGTTACCGAGAAGACAGAGAGTAAAAGAACAGTATGTCTAAGAGTGTGAGAGACAGATGGATGTGGGTCAGCCCCACTCTGAAGGAGCTCACAGCGAATACATAACAATACCTAATGAGGGTTTAAAAGTAGTCAATATTATGCATTTGTTATTAGCCACTACACAATCAGAAACCAAGACCAACCTGCTCCCATACTGTTGTTACTCCCATCCTCCCACACATAAACAACAACTCCCTGATGCCTGCAGATTCTATACAAAGTCCCAGAAATCTGATTGGAGCATATTTACAACTTTTAGCCAAATGTATCTGAAGGAGGAGGTAAAGACAAATAATCAAATTGTTACCCAAACTGTCTTCGAGCTTCAACTTTGACCTAGCTCACTTGCTGTATTTGTGAGCACACAACTGTAAACGAGGGATTGTATACTTCAGGAATGGCCTTGGAGGGACCAACACCAGGATCTTTGGCTAGTCAAAATATACTGTGGAAGAACTGTTCACCAAGCTTTAGTTACTCTGAGATATGCAGTAGCAGATGATGCTGCCACTATTGCTAAAAGCTTACTGTACCTCAAGTGGCGCTACAGCGCTACCTTATACTGGCTATATACCCAAGACACCAATTTCTTCACATACCATTATTTCATAATTATTATATGCTAAAAACCCAACCTGTGATGCTCTTAGTACCTTAACTCACAGATCCAACACGATCACGCAGCTGTCATTTCCCTCATTGTTCTATCTTTTAACCACTTCCCATCTCTTCACCTCTAATTTCACTATCAGAATTGTACCTCTTAAAATCTCTCACCCCTCATCTCTCGCTCTCATTGATCCCTAAAGCCTCACCCCTCTTTCACCCTTCATTAGTTATCTCTGCACTCTAAACTCAATATGGTACATCCTTATTCCACACCACCTGTCTTGGCACTCCTCCCCCTCTTTTTCTCTTTCTCCCTCATGCTGTTCTCTTTCTCTCCTCGTAAGCCTTCTCTAAACCTTCATCCCTCTATCCCAAGTTCACCCCCTTTAACCCCAACCACTCTGGAGATGATAACACATCTCAATACTGGGAGTTAACTGTCTACGCTCCTGGTTTAGAAGATAACAGACAAAGAAATGCAGCACACACAAACACACACTCACATATATACACACACGAGTTACAACTGAGCATTTGTCAGACATTCTAACATCTGTAGTTTTATTTAAAATGCACAACTGGTTTGTTTCAGTGCAACAAAATTCACCATGGATGCTCATTAAAACCTGCATGTTAAGCAATAATTTAAAAAGGAAGAAAACAGGCAGTTGTCCTGTATTCCTGGAAGAGATTTCAACTTTTAGAGGTTTCAGGTTTTGTATAAAGAGATAAGCAAACCTGCAGTAGTGCAGAAAACTAGAAGCCTTTAGACAAACATCTTATCTTTCAGTAGCAGCATTCAACCATCCATGACCAGATGGATCAAACTGAAAAACAAAGGTCTTATCATATACGGACAAAGTGATGTTGCCATGCACAGTATGAAAATGTGACACATATCCCATTCCTCAACCCAAATAAATGAGTCTCTCAGAGGTAATAATATGCATATAGTGTGCCTTCATGCTGCACTATAATTAACTACCGTATGATAACCCAACACCCACTCACTAACACACACACACACACACACTGAGCAGCTGGTAAATAATAATAACCATTATTGGGCCTACCATTTTAATGCTTTATTGGTGGTCATTTAAATAACTCTGTTGGGGAGGATAAGAAGCAAAGAGTGCTAGGCAAGCAGTAAAGCATTTGCCTCGCTCTACTGGCTTACTAGGGCCTCTGGAGTACACAAGTTGTCACAGGGTGTGATTGGACAGCCTGGAGAGGACCTTCTTTGTCATCCATGTCACAGAGTAGAGGGCTGGACTATTCTTTAATGGAGTGGCTCTCTTTACAGTGTTGAACTGCTACTAATGCACTTAGTGTTTTTACTGCTCTTGGCTGGAGATATTTCTGGCAACAGATGAATATTGTTTTCTTTCACAAAATATAATTTTATATTACAAAATAAAGCACTTATAGTAAAATGCAACATATTTCAAAGAGATTAAATTTAAATACTTAAAATGCATCAGCTTCAATAAATCTGTTTAAAAATGTTAAAGAGGAATTAAAACTAACAGCTGTTGACATTTTATTGACTAAACAATGAATCAGTGACAAAAGAAAAACAATTGCTCTGCAGCCCTGAAATTGTAAAACGAAAAAAAAAAAAACATTCATACATTTTTAGGCTTTATTAGCTTCATAAAGTCTAAATTGTTTTTAGTATTTTACCAGCAAATGCACAAAGACTCCTGTTCTAGTGTTACCATAAGGGCTGTGACTAAATTTAATGACACTGTATTTTAATATGGTAGTATGACAATAAAGTTTACGTCAGGAGTGTGATGACTCTCCAAATCCACAGTTGGCTTCAAACCTTAAATCAGTGACAGGTTTTATTGGATCTGCAATATCAGAGTTATTATCCATGTATTGCATTGCTGACATATGTGTTGAGGTTTTGGTATCGGTCATTAGAGCCATAGTTAACAAGCTAAGTATTTTGTTGATTAACTTACTGGTCTATGTCAGTGATTTATGCCACCTCTGGTCTATGTGATAAAAATAAAAAAATATAAAAGCCTAAGCCCAAGAGCCAGTGACAGGTCTTCCTACTGTACAATGAGACATAAAGATTTCCAGAACACTGTATTGAATTTGGGGACATCAGGGAGTATATAATATGTAGGAGAATCCACTGCAAGAGAGGTGGGATGTTTCTAACAGAGTGGCAGCAGAGTGGGTTGGGAGGGGTCATCGCTTTTAGAAAAAGGAACAGGTCCACAATCTTGTGTTGCAGTTCAGCCTTGGTTTCTGAATCCCTATATGATACTTATCACAAGACATAGCAAAAGCAACAAATCCTCACAACTGAAAATATGGGGAGAGTTAGGTTATACCATAAAAAAAAACCCTGAATAATTCGCTGATCACTGATCAAAACAGTTGCAGAGCACAGTTCACAAAATACCTTTGCTCTGAACTCAGCATGGTGGATCTATGATAGGATGTCTAACAGGGTGGTCAGGCCACCACACACTCTCTTCTATCATCCGACTCAGCACACCTAAACACCACTAAGAGCTCCCAGTCTTTCTGTGCAATCATATTTAGAAATAGGCGGATGTTTCAGTTATTTTGTCGATAGAAACACCTCCACTGTTTAGTGCCACATTTCCTTTGGCCATTGACTAAGGGTTTATGCATAGCACTGGAAGGACAGAATGTGTGGGGACCGCCTGCCAGCCAGCCAGCCAGCAAATGACAAGGGATTACTGTGACACCCATTTGCATATCAAGAATTTTAAGCAGCGAGGGAGAAAATATCAAACCCTCCAGCCTGCAAGGTCATTCAAAAGATAGTTTTTTTTCTTCTCTTCATAATTTATTTCGCATATCATGCTGTATGGACACACCGTAGATTAAAAAGGCAGCTTTAGCTTTTCCTGATAGGGCGCAGCTCTAACCTAGACTTCTCCTCAACACCATGCCACCACCACCACCACCACCACCACACCCTCGCCACACACACACACACCCCCCCCACACACACACACGCACACATCATCTTGATTGTTTTAAGATGGACTATATATTGGAGAAAGGAAAATGAAAATTGCTGAAGCCTCTAATCCATTCCAAGTTTATCATCTATTTGATTCTGTTTTTTTTATATATCAATGGAAGTCACAAAGCTGCTGTTGGCAGAAAATAAGTAAAAATAAAAAGGGATAGAGAGACAGACACAATCAAAATCGTCCTGACTATCATCTATGACTAAGGAATTTATTCAGATTGACATATAAGAACTCATTACAAACTGAGGAGACTGTGTCAAATAGTCGATTGAAAAATGTTGTTCAGTAATGAATTGTATTATCTTTAAGCAGCAAGAAAAAAAAAACAAGCAGAAAGGATGAATTAAAATGTTCTGCTGTTTTCTCTGTTTTATATTAATTTCAGTCTGTCTGAACAATAGTAATGACTGCCACAAAGAAATTAAAATGTTCATATCTAGGAATTATTGTGTTTCAAACTAGAGTAAATCACTTAGAGTAAATCATAACTTTTGAAATGTAATTAGTAGATTCCTACTATGCAATTCATTAAGGCACAAATTTGTGCATATGTAATATGATGTGCCGAGCTTTAGGTTTGGGTTTAGTATGATAACGTAACATTACAGAGAGCATAAAAAAACATGCCTACAAAGTGATGGATAAAAGTAAAGACAGATAGGAGTGAGGTATAATGATGGTTTGTGCCAGTGAAGCCATCAGGAGATATAAAGAGAAACAGATGTAGACAAGGTGTGGAGGTAAGCTGGAAAAAATTGGGAAAATTGCAGAAAAGGGTCAAATAAAATAAAATACTGCAGCAATTACGCATCAGTTTTGCAGAAATTAGTATTGTTTTTTCATGTTAATTTAAAGGGCAACTCCACCAATTCAGAACTTTCCACATATGGTTCTAGTGTGTGGAGCCTTCCCAATATTAAAATATCTACTTCTACTCTACTAAGAGTTTTGGAGTCTAACAAGACCACAACGCCTGAAGCATGAGCAACCGGCAAATATCTTTTAAACAGTTAGCATGGTCGACAAAACCCATCAGTCAAATAATTAGGAAAAAATGCAGATGAATAGGTAATGAAAATATTGGTTGCTGCCCTGATCTCTAGTTAATAATAGTGCAACTGTTCTTTAAAGATGGATTACATTTTTATTATTGACTAGACTGTTGATTCTTTTTCAGGTTAATCGTTTCATTCATTCATCTAGAATCACACTATAAACACACAACTGCAGAAGCAGTAAATTTGCCATTGGTCAATATCTTCTGTCAATCAATCAACTAATAGCTTAATTGTTTCAGCACCGTTTTTATAAGCTAAATGTATCAAGGGAATATCTGACATCAGTTTATGAGTGATACTGATCCTGATGAAAAGTTTTCTTTTTAAAATGAGCATGTGCATGAAGGCAACAGTGCCACTGCTAGACCACTGGCCTTAAAGCAACCAAACTGAAAACCACATAAGATTAAAAGCTAACTGGTCCCGGGAGCACAACAACAGTGAGAAACGAGTGGAATGCCAACTCTCCCAGAGGAGATAAATCCCTGTTTATTTCCATAGCATCCAATACACACTCTCCTCTCTCCTGTTTATGGGAATTGTCAGATACATGGTGAACATTTTGTATGAACAAGAGCACGTTAGCGAGTGATTCCGGTCCCAGGTGCCAGGCAGGATGTACAAGAAGAACAGGGAAAAAGGAGACAATAAAAACGTGGGGAAAAAGAGGGAGAGATGTATGTATGTTGTTAGCGGGTGGAGGATGGAGAGAAAGGGGGTGGGAAGGGAGGCAGGAGCTGTTAGTGGGGTTGTTAGTGGTGATGGTGATGGAGAGACCAGAGGAGGAGAAGGTGGATGGATGGAGGGAGGGGAGGCTTGACGATAAGAGAAAAATTCAGACCGGTCAAAGTTTCCTTTTTGCCAATCGTGCTCCTGATAAAGACAGCGCCTGCTCCGGAGCTGATAGAGGGGCTATCTCTCTCCCTTACGCCCCCCTTCCACACTCCTCCATCCTCCCCCCTTTCCTCCATCCCTCTGCCTCGCTCACCCGGCAGTTAGTTTGTGAGAAGAGGAAAGGAGGAAAGAAGGAAAAAAAATGAAGGGCCCTATCAGTGCAGCATCACGGTGCTACCATCAACCAGCCACCGCGCAGCAATTAATATCGCTCCAATTACTGTTAAAGGGACAAGGCTGGGACAGGACGATAATGAACACATCCTCTCTTCCCCACCAGAGGAATTAAAATACACGTGCACACTCGTAAACACACACACACACTCGACACTATGTAGACACATACACAGACGTACATGAAACGTGCACAGCTTGAAAAGGAAATAATGTGAGATAGTGTGGTAATCTTCTTGCATTGTTTAACTCATTGAAGACAACAGGCAGAGAAAAATAAATAACCAAACAAACCTCGATAAGAGAGGAAATAAATAATAAAATTATGGCGATTTACTTGTTATCTCCTCTTAGCTGTGTGCGTTTGATACAACTTGAATAAATTTTTCACTCGGCCTGTCACATTCACATCTCCTACAGGGGGAACAGTAGAACAACACAACGGACCCTGAATGACGCTCGGCAAGAGGCGACACGAGACACGCAAGGCCATGTCCAGGACAAACCGACAGCTTTTTGGAGCTGCTTAGATCCACGTGAGTGCATAGTAAGATGAAGTATCCCATTATTCCACATGAATAATATTGTTCTGCAGCACATCACATATAGTGCATGTAAGGCCCACTAGCTGTGTGGTGCTTTTTGATTAGCTATGTAGAGAGTAGGAATGTGTAGGCTGGAAGATGTATCAGGCCACAGCAGGTCCAATTTTCATGCAAGGCTGGAGTTTGCATCCTGTCACATTTTAACAATGTGTGGTTTTATAGTCCAGAGAAGATTTTGTGCTTCATGATATGTGCTTTAGTTGCTGAACCATCCTGAACGGCACACTCCAAATGTAACTTCTGGTTTTGTTGAACCATAATCTAATGCTGAGTCGAGAGTATTAGTTGGTTGTTCTTAATCACTATCATAACCATGTCTCCTTGAAACAAATGCTTTGCAAATCTATAGATAAAATATGTAGCCATTTAATGTCATATGTACACTCCCCATCCAAAATAAAAAAGTCACCACCTGGATTTAACTAAGCAAATAAGTAAGAGCCTCCTGTTGGATAATTACTGCATGGATGATTATATTTTACCTGGCCACGAGTTATTTAACTCTAACTGATGCAGTGAGTAGCATTTCTTAAACAACCATGTCACATCCTGTGGTTGTGGAAAAGATTCTAATCTGTCTCTGAAGGGTCAAATTCTTGGTATGAATCAAGCAAAGAAAACATCTAAGAAAACTGATGAAACTACTAAAATTATGTTAAGAACTGTACAATGGAAAAAGGTCATGTGGTCTGATGAGTCCAGATTTCCCCTGTTCCAGAGTGATGGGAGCATCAGTGTAAGAAGAGAGGGGGGTGAGGTGATACACCCATCATGCCTAGTGCGTACTGTACAAGCCTGTGGGGGCAGTGCTATGATCTAGGGCTGCTGCAGTTGGTCAGATCTAGATTCAATATTCATGACAATGCCAGAATTCATCAGACTCAAATTGTTAAAGATTTTCATTTTGCACGGATTGGCAAATCTATGGATTGGCCACCACAGAGTACAAACCTTAACCCTACTGAGAAGCTTTGGGATGTGCTGGAGAAGACTTTGCGTGGGGGTCAGACTCTCCCATCACCAATACAAGATCTTGGCAAAAAATTAATGCAACTGTGAAAGGGAATAAATGTTGAGACATTGCAGAAGTTTATTGAAACGATGAATGCGTGTTGTAATCAAAGCTTAAGACAGTGTGTGACTTTTTTTTTTGGACAGGCAGCGTATGGGATATTGAAGGTATGGCAGGCTCACAAAAAGGTCTCAAACAAAATGCAGCATGTTAACAATAATTTTGAGCACCTCCAAGTAGGGCTGTGTCAAATAGTGTCACATAAGATATACTATGATAATTCTAAGAATTTTGTGATTGGAATTTGATCATGTCCAGCTTCATTATTTTTTACCACCGATTCAATTCAATTCATCTCAATTTTGTTTGTATAGGTTTAAAACCTTACAAAGTATAATTGTATAAAGAATTACATAGAAAACCCAGAATCCCATTTGAGCAAGCATAAGGCAACAGTGAGTGTGTTGGCTTGTCTCTGAAGACAGCATGCTGATGTGACTTGTCACCAAAAAGGTACTGCTGAATTGTACTTTGCGGTCATATTGTCACTTAATATTGCACAATGCCACAATATAATATAAAAACTGTATCACCCAATCCCACTAAAAAAGTAAAGTGAATAAATGGTAACTATTTTTTTCTAAATAAAAAATGGACCTGAATACTTGGGTGAAAGTGCTGACTGAAAAATAGAAACCCTGCAAGTCGCATCTCAACCGCTAACAACACTGCAGCAACAACTATTTGCATCTTTTCTATCACTCACAATTGCAAGAGAAGCACACAGCTAGCTGTTTCTAATAGCACTGGCACATTTCCCCCTACACTGAAATTTGGTAGTTATTTTATTTCAGGTATTACTGATAAAAATAAACAACCGAAAAGCTTTACATCTATTGACAAAGAGCTGACCTTCCTACGTGCGACTGTGGTTGCTGGTAGTAAGGTCAGATGACAAGAAAAAGAACAGACGAGACCACACTGCAAGTTTTGGGCACTTGTGATTCCAATACAGTAGCCGCAGCAGTATTGAAGTGGCAAAAAACAGTGTCCATATATTAATCCTGCCTATGAAAAAAAGTCCTGTTATCCTGAAAGTTCAACATATGCAATTTGCAAAACTTTGAAGCAAAACTCGTTTTACTTTCACCTTTCAGCCTTTAAGTGTTGTGAAACTTCTGTTTTCATTTACAGTACTTGGCACTGATTGTAAAACTTTCTTGCATGATTTCATCATCAGTGCTCACTGTGGGGGCAGAAAGACTTAGTAATGTAATGTTCTCAGTTTAATTTAACTTGTCAGACCTTAACTTACAGTTCCACTAAGCTGGAACTACCTGTCTCTGAGTGTACTGACCTGGACCCCTCCACTGTAACGCCTCCTCTTCTTCCTCCCCTTCGTCCTCCTCTTCCTCACCAGCGCTGTGCGTCGGACACAGCTCCTCCGGATCCTTGTCTTCGTCATCAGGGCCTCCTCGAGAGTCTTGTGTCCTAGGCTCTGGACACACAACACATACAATCTCTTTTAAAAACACTCAAACACAGCAAATAGCAGCCCAGAAAACGCACAAACCACAACTACGGAGAACTCGTCTGTGTGTGTGTGTGTGTGTGTGTGTGTGTGGGCACACAACGCGCTGCGGCAGCTGCAGCGTGGTGGTATTATTCCCCATCACCACTCACCATGCATGATGAGGTGGACCCTATAATTCTCTGTGCAAATCTGGAGAATTAAATCATTAAATCATCAGAAACAACATGTCCACTCTTCCCCTTTTTTACCCTCTTCGTCCACACCTACCATCCATCCATCGCTGTCTCTTTACTGAAGGTAGACGGGTCTCTCTGTGCACTTTTCCTCCATATTTCTCACTTCTTTCTATCTCATCTCCTCCTCCTCTCAGGCTGTCACCTTCAGCAGAGACTGAGGCTGCCTCTGTTCCTCTAATCAGCACTGATATCCCTGCCATTGATTAAGCTGATTACACAGTCTCCTGCTCACTGATCAAAGAGATCCAAGTGTGTGTGTGTGCGTGAGCATGTGTGCGTGTAGCTGAATGTCTGGATGTGTTTGAGTGTTTGTTTATCCAGCATGTATATGACAATGTGAACCCTGAACTTTGCCTTTGCAGATGTTATCAGCCGGTCCATCACCCTGCCTTGTCCCTCCCTATTAGACGGCGTCATGATTAGCTAGATTAGATTAATAGTTACATCACAGCACCTGCTATCTGAGCTCAAGATCTCTCTGCTTGTCCCCCCGGTCTTGCATTATCGCCAGGCCAATTTTGAGGCAACTCAAAAGCTCACTGCATGGAGGTAAACCAGATTTCTTTTGGACTGGAGCATATCTGATATTAGAGCTCATCACAGATATAGTATGTCACTACTGGGATTAATGTACAGTAAGTTGGCTGATAGGTAGAAAAGTATAACATACATCTCTGAATCACTCTTCATTAGATAGTTTCCATGCCAAAGAGCATGTGTGCATCTAAAAACTGTGAAATATATAAATCCTATTTTAATAAAGTTGTCATTTTAATGTTACATTTTCATTGGGACTAGGAAGACACCAAAGACCAGGCCAGCAGGAACCGAGAGTTGAAGCACTGTCGTCACTGCATGGCATTTTTGAAATTCCTGGTTGGAACAGACCAGGCAGTATCCTTTAATGAAACTTTTTGGAGCAGCATCAGCCCATTTATAGTGCTAACATCAGAGTATGCATGGTAATAAGTTAAAAATAAGACTTGATCTGATAAGACCAGACACAAGAAGAGATACTAAGAGGAAGTTTTTTTTACACTATGATGACTGTGACAAAAACACTTGTATTTCAAATAACAAATGTATTTCATTTGTAAACTTATAAAGAACATATCTTCTTCTCAGAGGGTGTATGTCTATGTTTCATTAATGTGTTTTCATTACGTAATATGTTAGTGGAGGGGCTTTCTTACATACAGCAATGCTAGAGCTGTAACAAATCTCCCAATCCAAAGTTCAAGTTCATATGCTTTACTTTTTAAATCACCAATCATATGTAACACGCATAAATGCCACTGGGCTCTGAGCTCCATGGATGACCTACACTTTGTAGTGCTCCTGAATGCCTCAAATGCAGAGGGAGGCAAAATTGCATCACAAGACAGTCTGTGTTGCCGTTTCGGTGTCTGTTTCACAGCTGCTGCTCCCCTGAGTATCGCTGCAGCACTATCAAAAAGTATTTCCCCTCAATAATGAAGCACACATTACATAAAATGTGTTAGATTTTTCTGTAAATAACACCAGAGGTTTGACACACTGGACAGTTCGATGATACTTACTAGAACATTAAATATAAATGAGTTCAAGTACATTTCAGTCACAAACTGATGTGTTGAAGCTGTGTAGCACTCCGTTTCCTACGCCTTTAACTATGTGTGTAGTTAAAGCACTATTCAAAGTGTTTGCAAAGAAAACACCTCACAAATGTTAACAGTAAACATCTGCTGTGGGAATTCCAGGCTTCATTTAAAAAGACATCAATGTAGCATTTCATCCACATCTACTCTCCTCATTTCTTTCTGCTTCTCATTTTTACAGTTCTCTTTACTTCCACCTTCCTCACTGTCCCCTCTTTGTCCCTGTTTGTGTTTTCTTCTCTCAAATCCCACCCCGTCTTCAGCGTCTCCCCCCGATAAGGCCTCGACCGTCTGCACAAAGAGTGTGTTTACCCTTGCATTCCCGCACCGATAAACGGCGATAACTCCCGATCGATAAACTCCCATAAACGCATGGCAACCACGTGACACCCTCACACTCTGCTGTTATTAATGTAACGGCTGGAAGATTGGATCTGCATTGTCGAATAAATCAACACACACACACACACACCATCCATCTTCACGTCACGTCCACCTTTCAACCTCATCCGTACGCAAACACTCATGGCAGCATACTGTACACACTCTAAAGCCCACCTTCCTCCACACCCCCCACCCCAACACCCACACGCACACACATGCACACACACCTCCCCCTTCCTAAACAGTGCCATTATTTTCAGCTATAAATCACATTGAATGGCACATTGATTTTATCCTGCACGGGCTGAAGCGAGGGAGGGGAGCTGGAGACACAGTTATTGCGTTTAATATTATCAATATTATCTCCCATATCATCTCAGACAGGGAGGCAGGTATCAGGAGAAGTCGACAGACACTTTTCTGCCAAACCCCCTCCCCTCTCTCTCTCTCTCTTTCTCCCCCACGTTCCCTCCCCTCCCCCTTATAGCGCGACAGTCTCCATCAATCTGATAAGCTGAACTTCCCCTGTCACACCTGCAGGGCAAAGTCACCCAACAATCTCGCCTCCTAACATTTCTGCCTGTCTTCTGGCTGATATTAATCCTGCCTTTTGTCTTTGGCATCTTTTCTTTACATATTATGTTCCCTCACTTTTGATGTTCAACACACTGGATGTGCTCTTACAGTGTCCGTGTTGGTCAATTTGGCTGCACACATGAACCTAAACAACCTGTCTGCACTAGATCCATGTGGTGTTGCTGCAAATTGACAATCCACTTTACAATCAATGTAGACATGCAGATACAGTACAGTAAATGAGCTGAAATGAGCATACGTGTCCAGAGCTGCTCGTGATGATAAAGCCAGTAGAGATTGCGACCTCTGTCACATTTTGTTTATGCAGCACTCGTTTTATCTATCACTGATCATATTCTGATGAAAAAGAAAAAAAAATGATGGTGGTTTACAAAAATCATTCTGATTGGCCCAAAGAAGGGCATGACAATTAGAGGTCAAAAGGAGGTAACATACTGACTAATCAGGCCAGAAGTGGGATTTTTATCAGGCTTCCTGTGATGTATAAGTTTGATTGCCTTGTTTTGAAAAAGGGAACTTCAGTTGTTTCGGCGCGTTGCTGCAAACTGTAGAGCACTTCTGAGAAGAGGAAAAAAAAAAAACACCACAACAGAGAGAGAGAGAGAGAGAGACATACTGAACAGATGCTCAGGTCTTCCTCAATAAAGTTGTATGTGCACGATTGTATTAGCGTTAATACAGCGACTCTGTGTCAGGTTGAGGAGGGGGGGTGTTATGGAGAAAACAGAGTGCTTGGTCCTGTTACTGGTAGAATGTGTTTTTCTTGCTAAAGTTATCAGGGCGGTTATCACCAGTGTGTGTGTGTGTGTCTGTGTGTGTGTGTATGTGTGTGTGTCTCTTTCTCTTCCAGATGGTGGATAAGAGGCCTTGCCTTTATTAGCCAGCACTGGCCAGATAAAGACCTGGTATTGATCCCAGGTTGAAAGAGCAGGTTCGTCAAACATGGCTGATTTACAGAGAACTGATAATGGCAGTGCTGGGCAACCGAGGAACCCCACACAAGAGAGAGAGCAAGAGAGAGAGAGAGAAGTAAATCAACAGTGTAATGGAGGAGGGAGGTAGGGGCAAAGGGTTAACACACACACACACACACACACACACACACACACACACACACACACACACACACAAACACAAACAAATAAAAGAACAAAGACGCCAAGTCGGTTTGCCACCGACAGACAAACTTGTTCACATGTGCAGGCTGCACAGCTCTCTCATCTTCTTCTTATACAATCTAACACAAAAACATATCCCACCTCTCAACTCAAGAACACCCACACACAAACAAACAAACAAACACACACACACATTTGTATGGCAGTCAGTGTGAGGACACTCATTGACATAATGCATTCCCTAGTTCCCCACTGTTGCTTAGGCCATGTGAATTTACTCTTTATCAATGTTTCATTTATCATGTGTACTGGCTTACCCTAACCATAACCATCACAGCTAAATGCCTCAACCTAAAACTAATTCTAACTAATTCAAACCTAGTCTCAACTCCAAAATTGCTCTTTAAACCTCCCCTTTTATTGTAAGGACTAGGTTAAATGTCCTCACTCCAAAAGGTTAAAAATTCATACTGGTCCTCACAATGATAGCTGGGCAAACACACACACAAACACACACACATACACACCTAGCTAATCTCTAATCTTGTCTCGATTAGCACCTGACAGAATTTCCATGGGTTTATCAAACCAAGCCAACCAACAGACGCTTATCACTTCCAGCCCCCAAAATTTCACAAGAGCAGGAATTTTTGAGATTAAGAAAAACACAGCTAGAGAAATCTTGAATGCGTCAAAAGAAATATGACTGAAAACTCTGCTATCACAAGCTACGAGGGGGGAGGCTCGGGATAAGAGGTGCATAAAGGGGCAGATTCGCCAGAGCCAAGATGAACGTGGTGCATTCTCTTTTTTATTCATTTAGACACAATAGAGATGCATGTGGAAGGTTGCAACCTCAAAATGGTACTACCGTTCAGTTTTTTTTCCTGTCTCTACTGACAGATAACAGGTAGATTTCAGTTATTGAAAGAAAGAGTTAACTACTAATATCTTCCAGTAAACCCGACATCTGGATTATTTTACTCAAAGTTGTGCAACTAGCGAGTTGATGCATATTGTCAGTTCATGGCTGTCACTAGAGTCAGCGTGATGCAGTACAATAAGAGAGAAATTCACTAAAAAGCATGTAAGACATTTAGATATTTTCCTGATGATTGTGTTAAAAAAGACTGAGAGTGAGCATCAATTCAGCAAATTATGTGGTCAAACCCTCGGTCCACCACATGCAACAGTTTTCACAGAGACTGTAGTAGTTCTGGTGAAAACAATGTGGACGAGGCCCGAAGACGACCTAACGCCTAACGTATAGCCTTTTGTTGGCCATGTGTTACAGAAACACTCAGACACAGAACATAGGTCATTTGTTTCCCAGAACCAGGATTCCAGAAGAAATGTACCAGCGTTCCATTGTTGGTGCTTTAAAAACAAAACAAAACAAAAACTAAGTGTATGAGCAACACGTTCTCAAAAATGTAGTTACACTGTTGAAAATAATGAATTATCTTTATTCAGTGTAAAATTTGAACCTGAATTTTTGCTTATCTGTCAGTAACACAGAGCTCCAGTCTCCAGTGTCTACTTCTGCTTATAAAAATACTTTTACAAACACTGTACACAGTTTTCACTATATATCTAGTTTACTGGTGCCTATGTTGTGGTTTTTCTCCTCTCACCTTCGTTGTAAATTTGCGTGTATTGCTGGGGGCTGCTGCTGTCACCCTCTGCTGAATCCTCTGGGTCCGAGATGCCGCCCTCCTCTCCTGAGAGGCTGAGGCTGTCAGGTGTGTTTTCCTCGACACCATCGAGATCACCAAGGGAACCTGCAAAAAGAAGAGGGGAACTGATCACCTGGATCTGTATGATACCAGCCTGATCCACTGTATTCTGCTCCCTGCTGTACATGATCCATACAGAATAACATGTGAATGGCACCTGATTCGAATGGAATTTCCCTATAAGAAAGTAATTATCTGGTTGGATAAAGAGACCTTCCAAGTAGTTATATCAGAAATAGGATTTATCTAAAGAATAGCAGGTCAATGTGGGCTTTTGATTTTAAATATACTAATTAGACTACCAGTGCACATCAATAATCTCATAAAAAGCTAGACAAGGTACAGAACTCTAGAGATCTGTGTGTGTACATTTCATTCCAGAAACACAAAGAGAAGGATTTCAGTTTTATTTTGTTCCCATGGGCTTCAAGTCTAAACATCTTGGTGCAGGAGAGGTGAAAAATAAATGTTACACTGTTTAACAAGTCTCTCTCTTATGATGACATATCTGCCGTATGTAATGTAAAGGAGAAAAAAAATACCCTAAATACACTGATCTGACTTTTTTTTAAACTAAACTCATTCAAAAAATGGTTTCAAGAATTGGACATGGTGAACGATCTAATCCAGAAGATTAATAGCAAGGAGCCAAGGGGGACCTTCGAGCCAAATTACAGTATACCTAAAATTGTAGCTAAAAGAGTGATTAGTGCAGGGCTGATCTGTATCAATTACAGTTTCATAATCCCTGCTGACCATAGTAATTATACATACTTTTAATCTATTTTAGCCTGTTTGAAGATTACATCCAAAAAAAAAATGAAGTCAGTTGATATAGATTTAATGTGACTTTTAAAAAAATGGCTTCATTAATAATACTCTTTCTATAAGACGAATGCTTTAATGGTGCATTAAAAGGTCTGAACCTAATTACAGTGTTATATTTACTGGCTGTTTTTCTGTATCTAATAACTGTACTTCTAGTCATTAGTGGTTCCAACGCCCGCTGATTAGAAAAGGCGGTTTGTTCGACTGCATCGGATGACATGCTTAATTCTCAGTTCCCTAGAGAATACCACGATAGAATTATTCATTCAGGGTAGTGGTTTCTTTTAAGAGGATTAGAGGGTGCTAGAGTGAAACACAAACTGTTATGTTAACTTGTGAATGTGCTACAGAGCACTGAGGGAGAAAACAACCAGCGTATATAATGATGACGCTGAAAAGTCAAGCAGGGTGGACATGTTTCTGAATAAGGAAATCTGAGTGAAATTAATACCCAGCGATTTTTTTCCCGCCTTTCTCTCTCATTCCAGACAGGTTGTAAATTAATTTCCATTAGGTTGTTTCGAACGAACACAAGGCAAAAGGGGGGGCGATTGTTTCAGAGCTAAAGCCGTGACTGGGGGCGTATATATTTACAATACTGGAACAAAAGGAGTCTATAATCTATACAAAGCACACAACAATACCCGTGAATAAAGAAGCTTGTAGAAAAAGAGAGAGGCAATTTTTCTAATTCTGTTAATTTCACTTCCAAAGCAATTAAAAGCAGGCAGAGATAATGCTGGGAAACAATCGCTGGCTGACAAAGTGTTTCTGTCTTTGTAAATGAAACATCTTTAGGCTAATTTCAACTTCCACGCCTGCATGGTTCACTCTAATTTCAGATAAAATTAACACAGCTAGATTTGGACCTTCATTTAAAAAAAAAAAAAAAAAAAAAAAAGAGAGAGATCGATCCTGTACACAATATTTTTAGAATGTTGCCTGAGCCATGCTAGATCTAATTTTCAGTATCTATAAGGACATTTTCATACAATTAATTTTCCTTTAATCATAATTGTACAAAGGAACTTCTCTGTGTAAAATTCCAATTATATTTCCTGTTTAAAATGTAAGTTTGAATTATGATTTCTTTCCTCATTATGCTTCTGGTTTAATGAATCAATCGCTGCATCACTGCTTTCAGACATCAAATGGAGCGGAAAAGTTTCAGCTCCATTTTCTCCCCTCTTTTATCCAAGGAGAAATATTCTTTATTTCCCCTTCTCGTCCTGTCTCGGATAGTTGGCAGAAAGGATAGCCGGGCCTGTGCGATAAGTGCACTACATTCTACTTCATTTGCCAGTTTAAAAGTTAAATTGTTATACTGTGATATCCACGGGAAAATTGGACTGAACTCGTTCAAAAGATGGAGAAATAATATTTTAAAAAAGGCACATGTGTATCTCTGTAGGAGGGACATCAATTAAGTTGAGACTTATCCAACAGCACAACTGTACTTTCTAGGTTGTGAACTACAGAAGCAGGATCTAAACTGTTGATGAAAAAAGCCTCAAGCTTACATTTATTCATTTTTCCTAAGTGGTTCTCAGGCAAATAAAAAGTTTTAGCAAAATGAAAGATGAAATTCAGTACTTCACACCAGTTCCTGGACATACAAATTGTTTGAGGAAATTCCGAGAGAGCTCTGTCACGATGTATCAACATTAATTATTCTGTAATGTTAAACTGAGATCTGACATGAGTACAGGTGATCAACATGTGCTGCACAAAATCAAGACTAGTAGTAGGATATAAGTCAGGTTTGTGCTAAAAAGTTGTTGTTGTTTTTTGTTATTTACTGTATAGAATTAGGCAAAAACTACTTTTTTAACTACACTGATAAATGTGATCACACAAACCAGCAATGCCTGGTGGTTTTGAACAGATTTGCACTGAACATTACACCAATCAGTTGTAATAATAATTTCAGGATTTGCTCTTTTTCTGTGTCTGAACAAAATAAAAGTGACGTGTCCAATTTAAGGACTTTAAGGCATCTATGCTTTTAAAATTAGGGTAAAAATGGCAGTCTGGTCTACAGTAGACAACATTGACTGAAAGAAAATCCAGTCCACCACCCTAATGAGGACAAGACAAGCGCAGCATTAGAGCAGCAGTGGAGCTCCAGCTTAGAGACTGCAGCTGTCTGTCTCGGAGGTGCGAGGAGAGGCAGAACAAAGTGCTGCAGCTGATGAAGGCACCAAAGATACTGCTTTATTAACTCTCCGTCCACATCAAACCTGCAGCGAGCAGCTCGCTGATTAAACACTGAGACAACACACATCAAACCTGCATGCTCAACAAGCCTGATTAAACAGACGCAAGTCTCCCTGCTCTTACGCTAATAACCCGCCTTGCTAAAAAAGAAAATACATTAGACCTGAAAGCACGAGAAGAAGAGGGAGAGAGAAAAGTGGAGAGGCATACTAGTATCAAAAAAAAAAATCACAGACTTGTGAAGAGAAACATTAAAAGAAGATATTTAGAGAGAGAAAAGAGGAGAGAACGGGGAGGAGAATGTGTGTGTGAGAGAGAGAGAAAGTCAGGTACCTGACATGGAGTCAGGCAGTGGAGAGGAGCCACTTATTGATCAGAGTGAAGAGAATTACCCACCACAGAGGAAATACTTTTAATCAACTTTGCACTTTAAACAACATTTCTTTCATTGCTGCATGTGCTCTTATCACAGCTCCAAGGCCACTGTTCCCTACCAACAGCCCTCACGCAAAGGGAGCCATCCGCCTAGCCCATGGAATCGATCCATTATATTCAGCTTCAATAACAATCACCTTTTTCTTCTCAGCCTTTAGGATGTCATTGATAACTCAGAGCAGAACAAGCTAAAGCTAACCTACTGATTTTTTTTTTTTATTATTTATTATTTTAATTTTTTAACATCTAAAATTCTAGACACGTACTGACCACCGCCAAATCTTCACATCGAAGTGATAATGATAAAGACAAAACAACATTATAAGAAATTCAACGTGCTTTACATAGTACATGTACATTAGAACAATATGGAAAATACGCATATGTAAACAATTTTAAACATATAAAAACATATAATGAAAATAAAATGCTAAACGATTCTCCAAAGAAAAGAGACAATTTTAGAGAAATCAATGAATCACTAAAATAAAAACACAGCAGTCCTAAAGAAGCGTAAAGTCAGACTGGGTTTTTATTCTTAAAGGAGATCAGAAATGTATCATGACCTCATAGATTGTAACTTTATAAAACAGCAGTAGCACAGCACAGATTTAAGAACAAGACATTTAAAAGACTTCGAAGTCTTGTTTTTTGCTTCAGTGCAGTGGGGGCTGCACGAGTTCACACATTCTGTAATGGTTAATGGTCAGGGTGGGCCTGTATGCTGATCAACCTTTAACAACCTCGCAAATGTTAAATCAAAAGTGTTTCCAAATGTGGCTCCAGGTATATAAAATACAGTATGTAACTGTATTTTCTCACCAAATCAAATGTGAAATGGAACAGAATCCTGTCCATCTAAAGAACAAACTATATGAACCATAGTGAGGATAAACTGTAACTGTCATCTATTCATCATATTATTTCTAAATATCACTGAAGCAGAGGCTGCAACTAGTGTAAAATGCACAAAATGGGCAACAGGTGATGTTTGTGAGAAAAGCAGCAGCTAATATAAGTGATTTTATTGATTGTTCATGAATCAGTATTTTTGCTGATTCCTAAAAACTAACCGTTTAAGCAGTGTATTACAAGAGTGCCAAATTTCATGTTGATTCTGAAATAAAACATGACAAGTAACGTGATGACTAATCTCCCAGAGCAGCTGGACTGTGTCAGAGAACATTATGGTTACTGTTTTTATTACTACTGCAGCCGTATAGCTGTGAGTAATAAGTAATAAGTGGAAATTTTATAAAAGTTCACTACACTACCTTGATTCAAAAACAGACTTTAAACTGTTGTCAATTAGTTTTTCACTTTCATAAGCAAGAAATGGGTTACTCCTTTAGCAACTACACCTACAAACAGGAGCTATATTAACGTCACTGTCACTAATGCTGCTGTCATCATGATGCTGATGAGCAGTACGGTGGTTTCCACAGAGATTCAATCATAGCGATGGTGCTACTAATTCATATGATCAATATCTTCTGAAAACTTCACACAGTTTTCGATTATATCAGTTGCCAAATAAAGAGGTTGCTACGCAGGTATTAGACGGAAAGAGAGCATACATTTTAGAAAACCGTACAGTACATCAACGCTATTGGAGAACAGTTGATAACTGGATCTGCAGAAAACTACAATAAAGCAACTATTTATATTACTTGAGTACAGAAGAGGACAGAAGAGGATTATGGATAGTACATTTCATCTGGGTTCTGACTCTAAACTAAAACAAATAAGTCATAATTTTGAGAGGAAGAGTCTTGAATTTTGTAATTAAAGTCAGAATACTAAAGAAAAAGTCAGAACTGTCCCTAACCTACTTCTGTGAAGAACATTCTTACCAGAATGTTAACATTTCTTGGAAATGATCTTTTGAAATTGAAATTAACAGTTTGTTGTAACAAGTAAAATATCGAATATTACAGATTCTCATATGTGATCATTTCTTTTTCTTATTTTTGTCATGTTAACCACAAGATTAACTAATTAACAGAACAATAGGCACATTAAAATCATCATCTTTCATTGTAGCCCTAACTCATATAAAGTATATTAAGTATTAATAATTGTATTTTAAATCTGTGCTACAGCAGGTTTGACACCATGTCCCCATAAAATAAAAAACACACTGATAAAAGAGTGAGAAATAGAAATTTTTAAGAATTATAAAAAATAAATGAGTTACACTGTACACACTGGTAGAGAATGTCCATTACAGCCATCAGCAAAATAAATCATTATACACACACACACACACACACACACATCTTTAAAAAAAAAAAACCTTTCTAACACAAAATTCCTAAATCTATTCTATTCAAGGCCTTGAGTGTAAAAGAATTCAAGGCATTTTTCGAGTTTTGATCCTCTCAATAAAATGAAATTAAACGAAATAACAACATTCTCTCAGTCTCCATCTCTCCTCTCGTCCCTCATCTCTCTCTGCTCCAACCTGCAGTCTCTCCTTTATATTCTGGCTTCCTCCTCTCTTTCTGTCATTATCTCTTCGTTCCTCACCCCCTCTTATCCCCCCCACCACCACCTCTCCTTTCTTCTTCTCTGTCCCCTTTTAATATCACTCAAGCTCTTTCTCCATCCCTTATACTCCATCACCTTCCCTTCCTCTTCCTCTTTCTCTCCCTCCCCTCCATCCCTTTTTCTTTCTTTTCTTTTTTCCTTTTTTTTTTCCTGGTGAAAAAAGCGTAGTGACTGGGAGCGTCACTCTGTGCGGATAGCTGGGAGCCGTTGGCGGTTATCGGCTCCTGCAGACTCTCTCTGCCGGTCTGATCTGTCTCCTCTTCATTAAGCAAATACGCCGACGTGGAAATGAAAACATAATAGCTATTTGATTTCCAGCGAGATATTTTGCATATTGGTTCGGAGCTGATAGCGGAATTTCATCAAGTCGTTTTTTTTCTCTTCCCTCCCTATCCCGCCACCACCACCACCACTGCTGCCCCTCCGCCCCCAACCCTTCTTCCACCACCACCTCCCTCCTTCCTCATGCTTTAAAAACTGAATTACTGAGCTGGGCAGGCTTTCAGCCAGATTTCTTTACATTGCTTGGAAGAGGAAAAAAAAGAGAGAAAGAAATCTAGCTCCCCAGGAAGACTGCTTAAACGATTAAATATCCCCCCATTCCATCTTTTTTCTCCCTCTCCCTTTTTGATAACAAGGAAGAAAATTTAAAGAATTCACAGTGCTTTAGGTTGACTATACTAATCAGAGATAGGACTGAGAAAATTAACTCCTTAATGAGCACAGCCGTCTCCCTGATAAAGGTCCTGGGGAGACTGCAGGGTGGGACACTGGCTGACACTGGGAGAGAGACAGAGGCAGCCAGCGGATAGAGGCATGGAGTGGGATCGAAACAGAATGAGAGACTTGAAACCATGCTCGGGTACCAATTAGTATCCCTCCTGGTTTGGGGAGGAGATATTTACTTTTTAAGCATGAGCAGGACAGGTAGAGAGATAGCAGAAGAACCACCCCAACAGCACCCACAGTGGATCCCCACAGTGCCCCGCATACGAGCTGGCCATGATGCACGGTCCAGTAGCAAAGTATCCTTCATACCCCCCAGAAAGAAAAACTAGCCCTGGAGGAACGGATCAGCAGCTCCTTCACAGCGCGCCTATCTGATAGTCCGGCGCCTCTCAGGAGGACTATTCACCGGCCCAAGCCCACTGAAATAAATCTCCCTGCTGCTGTTTTCCATGTTGGAACAACGTGTTGCTTCAGACCTGATAGCAGCACTGCTGTGTTACAGCTGCAGCCCGACAAATACTGTACTTACTCACACATACAGTGGACTACCTACACACGAGGCTGGGAACAGCAGCAAGTGTTCCTCAAATGACACATTCCTCCCTCCAATGGAACTGCTTTCAATAGCGGATCCTGAGCACTAGCATTCAAAGAATTCAACTGTATAAAACAGAAATTAATAATAATAAATCAGTAGAATAGCTCATTGCAGCGTTTATGAAGCTAATATTGATATCTCTGAGTTTTTAAAATAAGAAAAAGCTGGTATTTTTCTTCATATAAAAACACTGAATGTGGTAACGCTGATACCAATTCATCAGTGCATTCCTAAATATGTGCAGATACCGTATACTGGCTCATCGACAAAGGTAACAGTAAAAACACAGCCCCTGGAGATGTGTCAATGCAGAGCAAGAACCAAATCTTGGACAGATCTGACATCTGTGTAGTAGAATTTCCAATTAAAAGTAGAATAGAAATGCTTGTTCAGTTTTTACGTTAAAAAAAGGAAAGAAAAGGCTATCAGATCATGTGGCGCAATCACTCAAACGTCAATATCAGTATCAGAGTACATCCTGTATCATCACTGCCATTTCAGCCGTTTCAGAAGGTGAGACACTTTGTAGAAAATCCAAAGGAAAACTGTTGAAGGGTTTCGTGCAAGTCGAAAGACTTGAAATCTTTCTTAGATTGCTTCAAGGAACTGCGTTTAAGCACACACACACACACACACAAAAGAAACAGCATCAATTAATAGAAAATAATCACATTATCATCGAAGAACGGAACAGCGCACAATGTTTCATCAGCAGTGTGTCAAAACTGAACCACATGACTGAGATAGTGTGATAACATTTTTGGAGATGCTGCATTTCAGCAGATTTCATCACCTTTGACAGAGATGTTATCAGGCTAGTCTGACTAATACAGTCACCTCTCTCCATGTCTGAACAGCACATCTGTTCTCTCTCTCATCTTTGTTTCTGTGCGGCTCGCTGAGATATGACGACTGCATGTAGGGATCTGTGTACTAACCCCCCTTTTTATTTACCACTGCCTCACTGAAGCGTCCCTCACATCTCCTACATTACTTGTGATGTGTTGGATCTAGTCCTTCCTCTGGTATTCTCTTTCCGACTGTTTCTTCTCTGGCAGCACTTCAGACGCACTCATCCTGAGAGCATGTTTCACTTTTCTCAAGGATGCCTCACTCCCACATCACAGAGGGAAAAGCAGTACAGAGTTTAAATTAAATAAGGGAATGTGCCAGACACGTATTTCTCAATTGAGAACCCAGCACCTTTCATATGACGGATGTAAATTCAATCCTATCAAACTGGTCGCTTGTTTGCTGTGTTACGTTATTGCCACTAAGACACCAGCTCCTCATGTTTCACATTAAAGGACAGGTTCATAATTTCTCATGTCTGTCTTAAAACAACAGTCAGGTGCTTACATTTCTGTTGCTGTAACCTTTTCCTCCTGGTCAAACTAGCCACTGAAAGGTCCTTTCCTAAAGCTCTTTTTCAATGGAAATGATGAGGTCCAACAGACTTAATTAAATCAAGTGGATATCTTCCAAAGTAAATCATTCTAGTCAATCAGAATTCCTTCTTTGTGTTTACCTGTTGACCCTCAGTGGGGCACAACAGCTACTTAATATCTCTAATGTGCAATACTGGTAATGTTAGCTGACGTAGAGTCATCCGTATGGCAAAAAGAAATAAGACCCTTCCAGGTCACCCCTTTGTTAAGAAACACTATGGTTCCCTCATACATAATATCATACTCTTAGTGGACTTGGCAAGGACAACGTGGAGGAGAAGAAGAGGTAAGAACAGGTGAAAAAAGGAAAGAAAGAAAGAGGGGAGGAGTTTGGAGGGAGGGAGATAGAGTGGTTACCACGCAGCCCGAGCTGAGACCCTGGACTATTGAAGCCAGGCATGCAGACGAGAAAGCCAGCCGATAAGCCCAGCTGATAAAAGATAGAAAATAGCAGCAGATTTGAACTTTCCCACCGTCCTAAGATCCACGGGGGAGGAGGAGTTGATTCAACTACTTATTGAATCCCTTCCTATCTACAACCAACCTCCCCCCTCCCCACTCCTCCCAAAACCCAACAGCCAGGCAAGGCCACGAGTGGAATGGGGTTACAAGGTTGACACACAAATACACACTCACACAGCAGGGTTCCCACTACTAAATAATTCCAAGACTATTTGAAAAACTGCAGTGAACTTGTGCTACGACGGCTAGTAAGAACAAAAAACAGAACAATAACGAACAGAACATGCAGGAAAGGTAATGGGGGGGTCACAATGAGCTAGCTGGTTTCTAAAGACACAAACACGCACAAGGTCATAAGCAATGTGAATATGTGAAGTCTACCAATCAACGCTCCATCCACAAATCATATCAAAGACACTGTTTCTTTCCATATCTCTGCTCCTCTCCCTTGATATAAGAGCCTTGAGTAAAATGGTGAGAATTTTTACTCACTTTTAAACACACCCACACATACACGCACACACACAAACACATACAATGTTTGGTAAAATAAGGTCATTCCTTTATCCGACATGGTTTTGACTGTGAAATTTATTGATAGGATTCATTCACAAGGTCTATCCTGCAGATGCTCTTTGGCACTAGTGTGACTCTCATTAACAGATTCCTCCCCAACAGTACAGGGATAACTGTATCCAAAAACATATCAGTGATGACAAACAGAGTCACTATAACTCTGCATATGTTCGGGACTAATTAAATGGGCTGGAAAAAAAAACTCTGTGTAAATCAGTAAGATTTCTGTAGCTCTTTAAGCTTCAGTCTTGGTTTCTTTTTATAATGCAAATATTGCAATCAATTTGCCATAAAATTGTTTTAAATGCTGTGACCAGTTTATTATTGATGCAAAAACAACTTGGGTTAAAAAAAATACAGATTCAGCTTAATTTAATGTGTAACAAACTACACAAATGGACGGAAAGACAAAGTGCAATGCCTTATATTGACACTGTTGCTCAACAATAGGTTTCCCAGTTAAATTCATGCGCTCTTTGCATCTCTTTCAAAGTAAATTTTCAAAACATTACCACACACTCTCTGGAACTGCATCTAGAGTTGGTTAATGACTACACTGTGTGTCACTGCTGATATAATGCATCATATTCACACAAAACAGGAACATAAGAAAGAAGAGCTGATACAGGTAGACTGTAATGTACAGCGTGTGTGATTGTGTGTGTGCATGTTTGAATGATATAATAAGCCTGATTGCAATCCCTACTCCTTGATCTCAACCCTGAACAAAGAGGGGAGGCAAATGAGAGATTGTAATGGTATGCAGGAAGAAAGTGAGAGAGACTCCCTACACTGTGGTTCTCCCTCGCTCATCCTCCAACACTCTATCTCTGACAGGAACCTGCTCTGTGTTCATGTCACTGCAATGCTGCGGACACTGTAGTGAAAAACGTTAACACTAGAGAAGAGAAAGATCTTGGGTGATCTTTCTGATGTCTTTATTGCGTTCTTAAAATAAATCTTCAAAATCCATTGTTTAAAGAAATTATTTTCTATCAATCACCTCTTCACTTTCACTCTTTTTTTCTCTTCCTCTGTCTAGTTTCATTTAGTCATCTTCCTTATTCTTTGTTTAGATAATTGATCCCCCTCTTCCAGCACCCAGTCCAGCACTGAGGCCTTGTGTTAACTGTATACCTAGACGGGATGAACTAACACACGCACACACACACGCACATGCTAATGTTTCTGCTTGTCCTGGAGACTAAACACACTGAGCGAGGGAGGAAAAACACTTTCAGCAAACAAAAATGCAACTGAGAATACGACAGGAAACTGTTCTGGGGTTGCATTAATGGGTTCATTCATCTACAGCGGCAGGGGGATCAATAAAATAATTAATTCCATTAATCCAAGTTCACATACTTTTTCCACTATCACTATGAGGTTTTTAAAGGTAGATAGAATAGACATTACATTTGTTCATCTTGACTTAGACAAAGATCAGATACATGTCATAACAAATTAATGCAGTGAACCAATAAATTCCATTCACATACTTTTTCTTGCCACTGAATCTGTGATGCAAGATGAGAAGAATGATCTGAGTTGCATGTATGTATGTATCGCACCTGTGTTAGACCTGCATCTTCCACTGCCAACCAGGAAACCTCCTCTGAGAAGTAAAGACAAATACTGTACCACAAGGGAGGAGGGGGGCACAGTTGGAGGGATGAAAGGGCAGAGAAGTGATAAAAGATGAAGCGAAAGACAAGCAAAGAAACAGAATGAAACAAGGAAGAGAGAGACGGAAAGATCAGGGGGTGGTAGGGTGGGTAGGGCAGTCTTTTTGTTGGAGAGCGCAGAAATGGAGAAGAGGGGGGTACGCCACTCACAACTTGGCTTTGAATCTGTTATCTCCGCCTCCTGTCACAAGGCTTAAAATAAAAATAAAAATAAAGTGAGATGGTGGCAGCAGTGTTGGTGTGATAGCCCTGTGGAGCATGGAGAGGGGATGTAAAGGAGATAACTGGTTAAATATAACCCGCTGCATGGCTGGCAGCAGCAAAGAAAGGGGGTATTTTCAAGAGGCAGGGCATCAGTGGAGCCCTCACTGCCCAGATAACATCCATGTTAAGAGAGAGAGAGAGTGTGTGTGTGTGTGTGTGTGTGTGTGTGTGTGCACAAAAGTCATATCCATAATTACTCTTCTGATCGAACACACAACTATGCAAGTTACTTTTACACACTGATGGAGGAGAAAACACACACACACAGCACGAGCAGAGTCAAGAAAAGATGCGCTCACTCACATCTATGTATCTCTGCCTCGCCAAAGGAAGTATCAGCCACCCCACCTCCCCACTCGCGCCCACCCTCCAACGCAAAAAGTCACAACGGGATTTCTGATGGGAAAAATGTGCTTTCCTCAGATGATGGTCAGATAGAGGGGGAGTACAGCCAAATGTCAAATATGATAAATGGAAGGGTGCAGAGACAAGATCACACACACACATGCAAGCGCAGGCGCGCACACGGGCACACACACACACATCAGCGGGCAGGCACACAGAGAGAAACACTCTCTTCCTCACTTGTACTCATGTAAATGTGTGCCACACAACTGCAACTGTCACTTCCAGGTTAGAAGAATCTATCAAAGCTGACATCCAGTATTCACAGCATTTGTAAACAGGACAGCTTTTAGTGACAAATTACAATTTACAACTTTTATAAAGCCCGACTGATCCGTTATCATGGTGTGTGATGTAAAATAGGTGGCTAAAACCCTCTCTGGCTCCACAAGTTAATGAATTTTGAATTAAACAAAAGGTATGATCATTCATTTCACCCCATCCAGCACAGCACAGCAAGAACACTACATTCCTTCCCACAGAGAGGATTTCAATAAACAGTGAGCAGGTATGAATGAATCCAGCATTACTATACACACTAGCTGACAAGGATCAGAAAACTGTGCTTTGCTAATTATACCACAGGCTGATCTGCACAACTCCCTGAAAACACAACGATCCACTTCTACAGAGCATGCAATGAGATGATGAGAGGCACAAAACTCACATCTGATGCTCAAGACAAACATCACAGTCAGGCGTTGCAAGAGGCTTTGCCTGCGGCACACCATACGTCAGCAACTCACAAAGATTGAAGCTGCACATTTCAATATGCTGAAAACACAAATGTATGTGGTCCATTTTCCATTTCCAGCTGGAGTGATATTCTAAATGACTGTTGCATGCTTCGGTGCTTGTGTGTGTAACCTTACCACCTGCCATGCAAACAATCTTTGAACCCTGGACAATTATTCACAGGAGACATTCATTTGCTACAATTGTAATTACTGGTTACAAAGAAAACAAAAAAAAATGAACATTTACTTTTCTTCTCGTGGCTGACTGGGCTCAAAAGCCATGACTGAGTACAGTACTGTACAAAGCAGTTATTCTAGATCTGGTTCAGGTACCTTGTTCAAAAGGCACTTGTGCCAGCTAAAGAGACTGAACCTACATCTTCCAGTAGAAGGATGGGTTTACCAGATTAACTCATGGTGGACACAGTATCTGGTCATTAGGTGACACCCAAGATAGCATCATGTCGTTCTTAGCCTGGCCTGGCCTTGCCCTTTCTGCTCTGGTGTCATCTATGGCTTTAGAGTCATGCAGTCTGGCCTAACAAAGGTGTGTGTGGTGTGTGTGTCTGTGGATGACTTAAAAGATAATTTTAATATCAGGCCGGTGTGGATTGCTGATAGCGTTTTAAGGCAGGGCCCGATGGACCGAGCACTGGTAGTACCTATCTGTAATTAGTAACCATTCCCTATCACTGATAAGATAAACTACACCTGACCTTTTCCATTTGGTCACCATAGCAACCCAACACCCCCACCCCGGCACCACCGCCATCCCATTCTTATTATTTTAGTGATTAAACAGCAAACAGTGCTGAAGATGTGAGAAGCTGATAGGAGCATGATTAATAATAGTCCTCCACATGGTCCTCTGAGGTGTGTGTGTGTGTGTGTGTGTGTGTGTGTGTGTGAGGAGGAGGGGCCCATCAGTGTCAAACAGTCATTGTGAAAAGGCTTGGCTTGGCTTTTTGTGGTGAATAATGGAAATTTAAGATGAGCTGAAAGTGAAATAAAAGGATCGGGATGACAGCGATAGATGTCTCCCTTTTCCGAGAGCCACTCTCAGAGGATAGGGAATATTAACATTACCCTCTTCCACACTCAGCGTTGGCCCACTGTGGCCCTTACATTCATTACATTACATTCTGAGGGGCCATGTTGTGGAAGTGCTATCTGTTGATGAATAATAAATGCTGGATTCCAGGGTTACCACCTCCTCACTTTAAAACGTAGCGCTGTGGTTTTAGAGTGGCGGGCAGGAGGACTAACCTCTCTGTCAGTGAAACCTGAAATGAGAACCCGAGTGTAGTTCTCGATTAATGTCTGGGCAGACAGTAGTACAACCATGATGAAATTCTGCATGAAAATGAACTGACAGAAAGGACTACATGGAGGAAAGATGCCTGAAATCATGGGGACAGGTCCATTTCTTCTTCCGACAGTGATCCAGGTAATGTTGGCAGCTTCCCATTTCAGTGGCACTAACTGTTGTCATCACTGGGTAAAGTGCATGCATGTGCAGTGCATGCTGGTTAGCTGATTCCAGCTAACACACATTCCTAGACTTAAATCGACGGCAGTACAAAGTTGAACTGCTAACCACTCTTCGGAACAATCCAGGTGGACTGAGTTTTTCTGTAGTTCCGATAAAAATGCTGGAATAAAAAAAAATGAAATCATTCTTTTTTTGCCCCATTGCAAGGGGTGGGCAGCCATCTGCCTCGGTCGGTTAAGGTTCATTGTCTTGTTCAGGAACACTTTGACGTGTAGCCAGGAGAACAGCAATAATAAACACTATATCTCTTAGACTAAAGTCTCATGTTTATAATCTCCTCATGCGAGATTTCCAGCGGAACCCTCAGTATTTTCCTCTTCTCCACTGTCCACAGTGTTCAGAGCAAGGCCTTCCCAACTCCTAGGAAGTCTGCTCTGCATCACCCTTCATTTGTATGCCAGGGAAATGGAGAGTAGGTATGCAAAGCGTGACCGGTTAACGAAAAGGTCAGTGTGGCTTTGCTGAGGCAGGACGGCCAAAAAAGCTAAACACAGGACCTGTTATTGCTGAGATCTCTCAACTGATAGCTGGAGGTGGGTGGGGAACACCTTTTCCCTAGCCCAGAAAAGGGAAATCTCCCTTTTAGCTCAAGGCTACAGGATGTTCTTATATTGGTCCACACTACACTAATAATAAACATTGCCAGCATTATTCCATGCATACACAATACAACACAACATGGCTACATTGTGTTTTAATAACCCTATGTGATCTGAGAACAAATTCAAAGTTAGTAATAAAAAACATCAATTTTATCAATTCCATTTTATTTTCAACATATTATTGGGGGTACAACACTGTTAGTCAAAGAAAATCGAGACACATACTATTCATTTTACACAGAAAATAACAGCTCATCACTGTGGTTAGTACTACTCAGCTATTTAAAACAGTTGCATAATGTCTTTTGAGAAACTAACCCCGATGATATCATCTGGGTTATCCTAGCATGGGCCTAAAGAATATACATTTACATCCAAATGTCGGCTTGACACGAGGGCTTTGAAACATGCTGGAGTTCACCAGAAAAATATGGTTAAATGGATGGTTTGGTGTGTTGCATTATGGGGAACGTAGGATGCAGTATTTTTGGAGCTTATATATACTGTACAGTAGAGTTGTATAAAGTTCTTTGTTAAGTGATTATTATTTATATTATTTCTTACATGGGCTTTAGCTCCAGAATAGGGCCTGGTCTCCTGACATGGCAGTCATTGGAGTTTGGGGGGTGGTTCAAAGGAATGTGCCCGCCGTGGCGGATTTAGCCAATCAGATGAGTGTCAGACGTCCAGAGATATTTTAGAGATAGTAAGCATTCTGGGATATCTCTGGAAAATTCCTGCCCCTTACAGAGGAGTAGATAATGGATGCCATACACTGCTGAGTGATGTGGACGGAGGCAAGATCAGATTCACACAAGCAACATATACCACACACACACACACACACACACACACACACACAAGTTGATACATACTGCTACTGCTGGTATAAGCACTTCCAAGCAGCACTTTGAAGGCAATGTGGCTGTGGTACACACACGCACACACACACACACACACGCACGCACACACGCGCACACACGCGCACACACGCGCACACACGCACACACACGCACACACACACACGCACACACACACAGTGTGTCCACATGATTGCTTGAGTAAGCAAATTAGCCTCAGCAATGGCTGAGGAGGCAATAAGTTGGCAGAAAAGAGGGATAATCTTTTATCTTTCACCCTCCCAAATGATTTCTTAAAGTCTGTATCACTTCCCTGACAGTTGATGTTCCACTTTTTCCTCTTTCATTATTTATTTATCTATTTTTGCTTTGTGTGAATTCAGCTAAAATACTTCTAAAGCGCTTAATGGCCCTATCGCTGCCTCAGATCTGCTGCCACATGCTGCCTTTTCCCCGCTTCCGCCATTTTTTTTAAGATATTCTCCAGTCCGGCCCCCGAAGTGCCGCCTGCTTTATCAAAGCGTCTTGACGAGAATGACACGGCCAATTATTGACAAATTATTCCTTCATAGAATGACAGTAAGACAAGGAGAGGAGAGAGAGGGAGGGGGAGAGAGATTACTGGCTTGTTGAGTGAAACCCGCCCCGACGCCCCCCTAACAGGCCTGAGGAGACAGGCGTCTATCTATCAGATTCTATTAAGAGCTCGGCACTTTGGCGAACAAAGCTGCCCGCGCCCCGCCACGCATTAACTGTTATTATACGCTCATGAACTTTGTCACAATCACAATGGTTCGCCCCATTCTCTCGTTTGCACATTTTTAGTCTCCTTTTGTGCGCCTAAGAACTGAGAACCACATGCCTTTGTAGGTCTGCATGGATGTGTGTGTGAATCAGATTGGATGTAGATGATATACATACAAAAAAAGACAGCTGTGAGTAAAATACTATTTTAAGAGGAAACTGTTTTAAAAGATAAAAAGGAATTTTAAAGAATATTTAGCAACACTAAAAGAAAAGATATGACTATGGTAGGTAGGAGAACTTTAACCTGTAAGATCAGTTTTGTTGTGTCCTTGAAACTCATTTCAAGAATGTAGAAAAACAACTGAAAGAGCACAAGTTGAAATAACCCAACTGTTGTGGCAGTGACACTTATTTCTGTTACTCTGACAGGTCTTGGATTTTATATGCAACCGTGCTAATAGATCTTGAGTGCATATGCGATATGAGTACAGCCTGGTTAAGAATGCTGTTCCACTGCAGCAGTAGTTTTACTTTGCAGGGCACCTTCAATGTTAGGACACCAGCACGTCCCTAGATGTTTGAGCCCTATGAGCGAATAGCTCGTTTCTTCAAAGGCACGCTACCCATAAGTGTGAAACTAGCATGAGTGTAAAAGATGTGGCCTATTTGAAAGAGCACACTAATCATCAGTTGACCAACTACCTAATGCTTTATCAGTTTTTTGTACCATAGCTTTTGTAAAACAACCTCTCTTATCACCTGCATTGTAATCAGGGGGACTTTGAGGCCTAACTGTCTGATGGCTGTGAGATAGAAGCGGTCGATGTGTTCACAGGGACGGATGGACTGCAGAGTTGGAGGCTGATGAGAACTTTGATACAGACGCAACACAGTAAGGCCAGTAAGTAGGCAACCCTTACAGCATTAAAAGGCAATGAACTCTATGTTTCAGTTTGACAGATAAACAAAGTAGGAAATGCACCTGTTGGAATTCCAAAAAAAAGGGTTAAGAAAAATTCTGAAAACCTTTTTTTTTCACCTTTCTGATGATTTTTTTGTTTTCAACCTTTTAGTAAGAATCTTAGAGCCACTAGTGCATCCAAAATTCTAGAGGTCTATTTGCTTGAACAATGCATCTTAAACCATTATAATATATATATGTAAAGAGCTGAAAGGGTTAAAATGTCATCATCAACATGAAACAGAAAAAGACAGCTATCAAAGAAGTTAAAGAGAGTTCCAGGAGAAGAGAAACCTAAGAATCGAGCTGTGTGTGTGAGAAATAAACATACACCAGGGCCTGAACCCCCCAACCAATGATGTCAAAGAGACCTCTTTTTCCTCCCTCACCCCCTTTACCCATCACCACTGTCACCACCCTCCTCCTGCACACGTACCTCCCTATCACTCTGCTTTGCCAAGTCCACATCGTCAGTAACGAGGGTGTAGTTTCTTAACATTCATCATCGCTGAACTCTGAAACTTTATCAGCTCCGGAGAGCGGCGCCACAGCCCCGGCCCCGGCTTTCTCAGCTCTCAGATAGGGCCGATAACACACTGATAGATTACAGCAGATTGTTTTACTTCAGGGGACACTGCTGCTGCTGCTAATACTAATACACAGACAAGAAGACTCGGTGGTGATGGAAGGGGAGGTGGAGGGAAAGGGGGCAAAGCGACACAAAGAGGTAAGGGCAAGGAAACCACGATGAGCTGGAGGAAATTACAGCTGATGTCCGATACGCCCTCCTTATCCTGCCTCTGCAATCGTTTGTGGAAATCCAGGCTCACAAAGTTGGAAACTTGTTAACAATAGGTGACTTCAACAAAATAATGATGATTTTGAAAAGAATTTGTAAAACTGTATGTATGACTGGTTAGATGCCATTCACGTACACACACACACACACACACACACACACACACATACACCTACAGGGGTAACCTGAGCCAGCAAAAGGGGTTGGGGGAACAGAGGGTAGTGAGCCAGGTGACCTACAGTTAAAAACAGGGTCAAGTGTGAAATAGAAGGACTACTCTCTCAGCCTCAGTCACTCTAGAGCATTCTCTCTTTCTCTCACTCTGCCCAGATGGACAGTTTAATGCTTAATAAAATCTTTCTTTCTATAAGAGATTCTAATCTTAGCTGGAATAACCTAATAAAATCTAACCTTAGAAAATAAGAGGCACAACCTAATAAAATATCTTAGCAAAGACATGAAATTAATAGTTTATCATTCTTTATTCCTTTCCATTAATCTTCCTACAGAATCCTATCATGTCAGTTGTGGATCTTTCCTGCCTATTTCTACAGGTGTATTCGATCATGATAAAAAAGGGGGAGGGGATGAAAGAAAATACTCTCAAACATCAAAGGAAGCTCATGCAAATAAGCAATAACTCTTACAGTGTCACCAGGCAGGCCAATATGAAAGCTTATGCATGAAGATGTTTAAAATGTCAACAGTCCATTCAATACAGGACATACACAGTTGTGACATCAGCTGGGATGAAAAGTGTTGATGTCAGTGTCGTCACTGTAGGTCCAGGACAGGAGGTGAAACAAGGTCATGCCATCCATCTGTCTTCTTCCACTTATCTAGGGCTGGGTCGTGAAGGCAGCAGTCTAAGAAAAGATGCCCAAACTTCCCTCTCCCTAAACACCTCTTCCAGCTCTTCTAGGGAATACCAATGCATTCCCAGGCCAGTTGAGATACATAGTCCCTCCAATGTGTCCTGGGTCTCACCTAAGCTGGCTCCTCTATATGTGGAGGAACAGCAACTCTACTCTGAGCTCCTCACCCTATCTCTAAGGGTGCGCCCAGCCAACCTGCAGAGGAAACTCATTTCAGCTGCTTGTACCTGGGACCTTGTCCTATCGGTCGTGACCCAGAGCTCATGACGATAGGTGAGAGTAGGGACACGGATTGTCTAGTAAATGGAGAGCTTAGCCTTTCAGCTCAGCTCCTTTTTTTACCACAACAGACCTGTACAACGATAGTATTGCTGCTGCCGATGCACCAATCTGTCAATCTCACACTCCATTCTTTCTTCACTCTTGAACAAGACCCCAAAATACTTAAATTCCTCCACTTGAGGGAGGATCTCTCCTCTAACCTCATTCAGATATTTACTCCCTATTCCCTACTCAAGTGAGCTCTAGAAAACCTTCATAAGATTGCTATGGGTCCTTCCTTGATGAGGTCTACTTCAAAATACGTACACGTAAGCACCAGGCTTGAGCTGCGTGAATTAGGGCAGCACATCAGCACTGATCTTGATTGGATTCTATATCGATTCATGAAGTCCAGAACTGATCCATATGAATTAAATTCCATTTTATTCCTGACAATTTATTTACACCGTATAAATACAAATGCTGCACGGAGGAGAGCTCAGAAACATCAACTGAGCATTGAGGTTAGTGCACATTGGACTATTAGACACACAGGTTACATAAAACAACTATATTTCCCTTCAAAATAAAATGTCTAAACATCACAGCACAAAATAATAAACAGATGCTTCAACTAGGACTTTGGTACAAATGAGACGTGCAGCCACATATGTGATTTGATCTGTTGTTTAAGTCAAATGGTTTATTTAACAGGAACATTTGGTGTAAGGTAGGTAATGAACAAAAGCTGCTTTTGAAGCCACAAAATGTGCCTGTAGTAATTGCTACTGCACAACTGGATAAATGAGTATACACATGCGCACACACACAGTTATACATACACACACACAGTCTGTCAGCTGGGAATTAAAAGCTATTGTATTGAGCACATGAGCAATTAGGGATTCATATGTAAAGTGGGGTCAAGCTTCTGACCCGCCTGTCTTCACGTCTCCTGTCGGGACACCAGCAGTCGGCCTCATGCTACAAAGCACCAATCACAACCCTGTCCCTGCCACAGTTGAAGGCATTTCACTTGTCGTTGTTGAACCTCAAACCTGTCCACTGCTGGTTTGTGCCTCTATATTAACGACAGATTGAGAACTGAGCTTATCTGGACCCACCAGAATGTGTGTGCGCGTGTGTGTGTGTGTGTGTGTGGAGACAGAGGGTACATGTAATGATTTGTGTCAGTGAGGGCATAAAGAGTTAAATGAGGTCTAATCTGCTAGATCTGTTAGGCAAGAAATTATCAACGCACAGCTTGCACACAATGCAAAAACCTTTATACACATAAAAAAACACAAACTTCATTATGAAAAACACTTACATAGTGCCTCCTTGTATTGGTCTTAATTTTCGTATCAACATTTTATCAGCCAACCCCCATGAATAATCCACACGGTAATTTCTTTCTTTCTCCCCTTTTTGTTCCTGGCATTTTGGTGCAGCAAGATAAGGGCTAAAAAACAACAGAAGGGCTCACAGAGTGAAAAAAAGACAGATAGATAACATTGATATCAACTCCTACACAACACAGTCACTCTCTTATCTGGGCTTTTTATCACAGTTTCGTTTTTTCCTCTCTATTTTCTTTCTTTCTTTCTTTCTTTCTTTCTTTCTTAGCCTTCCACTCCCCATTCTTTGTGGATTTGTAGGACAAAATAAGACAGCACTGCCCTTAAAAAGTGAAGCCAGGTTTTAGTATCAAATTAGCCTTTCTGCTGATTTTCCGCATGTTCATTCTGGTTAATGAGTAAAATGCAGCAGCAGAAGCACGCGTCACACACAAGCAAAACTGACTGCGGGCTACAAAAGAAAATACAAATGAGGTAGTGAGGTGGGAGGGGAGATGCTTATTAACAGACACAGACAGGAAGATTGGTTAGCAGAGTCAAAATGACACACACACACACATACACTGTTGTCCCAGCTGACACTGCAGCCATTTTTCTGAGAAGAGAAAAAAACTATTTCACACGCAGACTTATCATTGCTCTGTGTCAGACAGAAAAGCCTCTCTGGGTCTAATCTATCAAGGTCAGCTAGTGTGGCCTGGACAAACAGCATGTTGTTCCATCCCACTGCTCCCTGCTGGAGAACACACATGATGTCTGACTGGCCCTCTGACTGACACAGCTGCTGCTTCTAATGCACTAAAAAATAAATGTGAAGAATCACTGATGAATCTGTAAAACTGGATAAGTTAAACCCAATGTTTCCTTTAACTGAGGTGACTTGTGTTGACAAGTTTCGGTACCTAAAGCTTGATATAATAAACCCAGTTTTAAAAAAAAAATGGTCTACACATATTTGATTGTGAAAAAGTATGTGAACTCTATGATTATCAGTTCATTTTGATGTTTTAATTACATGTGAGTCTGTGAGACTATGCTTTATTAAGAGAAATATGGATACAGGCAACAAAGATCACACCTAGAGCATCATGCATAATTCAAGATTGAAAAAAAATTTTATTTTTCCACTAGGATTTTTAAAGTTTTTTTAATCTTGAATCTAGAACTTAATAATATTCCAGGTTGTGATAGTGTAACATTTATGAGATTGAATGCCACCATCAAGAGAACACTGAACAAGAATAGTTTTCATTGCAGAGTTGTAAGAAGGACTTCTCCCTCAACACAGAGGAAACCTCATCTAAATTTACTTTAATCTCTTTCAGTATGACAAAATTACATCCAGCAACTTCTGTGGAAACTCAGCTCCGCACAGTGAAACTGAGTTTCTCACCTTCCCCATCCTGATCAAGAATAAGGTAAGATGGCGGGGATGGGGGGCGTCCCTATGGAGAGGAGTGAAGAAGAGGAAGAGGAGGAAGAAGGACAGAAGTTCAGTTGGACAGGCAGAGAGCTGGAGAGCTAAAGATAAGAGAGGGGAGGGAGATATAGCTGGTGTGTGTGTGAGGGGGGTGGCAGAGGGTGTGGTGATGGTGGAAGGGTGGGGGGGATAAAAAGCAAATGGGTTAGAGGATTTGGATGCAGGGAGCATATCCATCAGGGATCTTTCCTGGTATCAAACGGGAGCAATCGGTGATAAAAAGTCAACCTGCAAACGGCTGTAGCTGCAGTGGGAGTTCACTGGGCTGCAAATAGGCCTGTCTGCCCTTCTCTCTCTCTCTCTCTCTCTCTCTATCTCACCATCTCTATGTAACTCCCCCTTTAGCCACTCTTGTTGCCTTTATAATGAATCAAAAAGCCAGTGCTACAACTTTTCTTATGCTCAGTCTGCCACTGATGCCCACTCTCCTATGATCTTTTTTGCCCACAAGATCTGCAAATATAATACACTTCCACATCTCGATGCTATTCTGCCAAGTGAATGACTACTACAGAATCTCTCAATCCGCCCCACCCCACTTCCCTCCTTTCTGCTCTTCGTCTCCGTCCTCCACCAAAAAAAAAAAAGCTCCACAAAAGAAGAGAAATGAAACGAGCAGAGGGTTTTTCTTCTTTCAGCTGTGCCCCACCCTTTTCTAGATAGAGAGAGGGAGAGAGAGAGAGAAGGAGAAGGAGAGGAAGAAAAAAAACATAATTTATCTGTGTATTATCAAGAAAGGCAGACACTTTAATCAGTCAGCTATGAAGTCAGTATTTCCATTCTTATCTGTCGCAGGAGTGGAAATGGAGAGGAGATAGCGTTCTGGGAGCCCATCGGTGGGCAGGAATGATAATGGGGGGGGGGGGGGGGTTGAGTGAGGGAGCGGGGGGGGGGGGGGGGGTGGGGTGAGGAGGGGGTGGCTAGGCTATTGGACCGCTGTGTCAGCGCTATCTGCACCCATTATCAACGGCCTTATCGGCCTTACCATCAGCTTCGCTGTAATGGGGCCAGTTCAACTTTCCACATTATCATACCGCCAAGACCTGGTTCGCCAAGGCTAGGGGTCTGGCTGGAGACAGAAGGAGAGAGAAGAGGTGGGGGAGGAGGGGGCACAGAGGTAGATAGATAGAATGAAAGAAAGGGTGATAGGGAAGTGGAGGTGGAGGGTAGAGGCAGAGGGAGGATGGAGGGTCGAGAGGAAAGAGAGAGAAGATTATTTGAGTGATGGTAAGGACCAAAAATCATAATAAACATCACAGCTCTGTTATTTAACCTGATATCACAGTGACACTGTGTTGCGCTTCACTGTTGCGTCTACACACTGGAGGACTGTTTACGATCAGACTTCCTGCCTCTCTGGGCTGTTAAGTTATATTAGTTCAACACACCCACAATAAATGATGTTACAACTGGACTTCATTAATCTGAAAGATCACATGAAGTTAGTTATATGGATCACTTAAGCTTTATCTGTGTCCCCATCGAGACTGAAGATAAAACAATGTGTCAAGATATTTCACAAAAGTGTTTTTTCCAGGACTACTGGGAAAAACCAAAGAACCAAAACACACAAAGACAGGTTGAAAGTTAAGCAGTGTCATGTTGTTGTGTAGGGTTTATTTTGAAAAGCCTTTATTGTGGACAGTCTTGTTGTACCTACTCTATTGTAGACTAGTTTTATAGTAGAATAAAATGTAGCCATGTTGTGCTCAAGCCTTCAAAAATGTATTTCCAGCAGGTGGCTCATGGAAAGTTCAAATAGTTCCAAACACTGGGTACTAGTAGTAGTAGTGGTGCTGTTAAACCAGGTGTTTAAACATGTAGGCCTATGTAGTATGTGTGTGGGACCACACATACTACATAGGCCTACATGTTTTTATATATATATATAAACATAATCATCAGCATTAGTACTGTCTTGAAGGCATATATCTTTTGATGAAATATGTTGAAATTTGTTGTTCTTTTAGTTGTTTCAAGAATCAAACGCTGGTATGGCAAATCTTAGATGCTACTATGGGCCAAGAGTCAAAAAAAGGCTGGATCCTACATTTCCCATAATGCAAATAATAGTATGGTCATTTTTAGATTGTCTTGCAGTCTTCAAGCCCATACACGAGAGTCTCATAAAAACTATAAATTGGCCTTTACTCTCTAGGACTGGTAAACTTACATGAGCAATGATAATCAATGAGCATTTATTGAGATTTCAACTACATTTCACTTTATTGTACAATAAGAATGGCATTACAGGAGTTGCATTGTATCAGTAATATTAGCATTAGTAGATAACTATGTACAGGGAAGAAACAAAAAAATATATTGCATAAATAAAGTGTACACTGCCATAAAACACATTACACACAGCACAGAAGTAACATAGTGGTTCCCACTATGATAAATGACAAGTTGAAATGCAAAAAAATAATTTGTAACAATTTTGAAAATGCCTACATATTTTTATTCTAAAATAAAACATATAAAAGATATAAACAATGTTCTTTTTCTGTTTAATATCTGTACATCAACTTAATTTGGTTTGTGAAATGATGCTCAGGTGAAAAAAATGACTTATGACAATTTTATTATGATATTATGTAAACAATTTTCAGAAATGATGTTAACCCTATGATTACAACAGCATTAGAATAATACAGAATGGGTTGCAAACACTTCAAACCATGAGCATCCTGTATTTTAAATTAAACAAGAAAACATTAAAAAAAAAAAACTATCCCTCTACTAACCTTGTGAACCACTGGGGAATCTAAAACGCCAAGCTGGGAACCACCGGGCTACATTTTGTGTGACTCTTATGTGGTGTTTGACAAGCAAAAGTCTTCACTGTTCCAAGTGACTCATAAGCTTTCAGAAGCTAAGCGGCAGTCAAAACAAAGGCAACATAGTCTCTTCCAACACAGTGCTGAACACTGTGAGGTATAATTAAGATAGTAATGATACTCTTTAGCCCTAAGAGCTCTCAAATAATCACTATGGTAAAACATGTATGTATACTTGCAGTATCATCTAGCATAGAGAGGAAGTTCTGCCCTATAATTCCTTATTTTGCCCTAACTGATTTAGACTTTATTTCACCTGTGGCACATACTGTGCAGTTTGTGAGCCTACTGTAAGGCCGGACACACACGCCTCCCACCCCACTACACATAGACACAGCAGTTTGATTGGCAGTTCACTTATCAGCCGGGGAGGCAGAGCACCACAGTTTACACAAGCACAAAGCAATCCAAAAACCCGGATCACTGCAACACTACTGGCTCACATGACTCATAATGCACACACTGAGACAAGAGAGATACTGAGCGGCAGGGAGAGAGAGAAAGAAATAGCAGTATGGTACTCATCGCTCAGCAACAAGGCCCTGTTCTGCTGTACATTCCTAATATAATCAAATACAAAAACACTCTTTAAAAAGAAAAAACAAGTTTCTATGACTTTCATCCTCCTCTGTTGGCAGCAAGAGAAACTGCATCAACAACAGCCCAGGTGAACGTGACAGCTGGGAAAAAAGTAGTATTTTCACAAAGCAGATCTCTGTGTGTGTGTGTGCGTGTGTGTGCGTATGTGTGTGTGCATGCGTGCATGAGTTTGCAGACAGACAGCGAAAGGAGCCGCTGGTCTAGACCTCCTCTGTTGAGGTGGCTCCCAGGGGGCTCCTCCAGCATCTCTTCTTTCTGCTGGCATTGTCTCCGACGCCGACTTGCCCTTATCACCTCCTCGCCTCCTATCCTTCATGTTTCCTCTTAACCCTCCTGTGCTTCTTCCCTCATTATCCCCTACTCCAATACATTCCTGTTATAGTTCCATCCTATCTATTGTGCTTGTTTCTCTACTCTTCTTACACTGTTCTCTTCTCCCTATCTTTTGAACCACTACTGGTATTTAGTTTTCCAAATGCCGTTCAGCATTCACTTTTCTATCCCAGCAACAACACAACTAATGAGGAAACACACATTTTTATCATAAAACAATTCAAACATAACAGGCACAATCATTTATCTGAAGCAACAAATTCAATTAAAGTCCTGTATGTAACTAACTATTCCCAGCTGTCACAGTAAGAAAGAAATGTACAGCTAGTGTAATTAAAAGCCCCAATAATCAGTGAGTCAACAATACCTGAAACTGAAACAGCTAAATGCAGTCATTATCAGTTTTTCCTACAGTGATGTGTCAAAATTTTATGCAGCTTGTGATGAGGATAGAATGAGGATGTGTACAGTCATTCCACCCCACTTGTGATTTACATGTACAGTAAATCATTTCTCTCCACTGTCATATGTACGTCTGTACGTTTATAACTGCCTGCATTATTGCAGAGCTGCAATAATTAGTTAACCAGTAAATCAGTCAATCAACCCAAAAATGAAAGCTAAAGGCAGCATGCACCAATGCAGAGATATTCGCTCTTAAACGTCTTTGAGCAAGGCTCACCCTTCTAACCAGTCAGAGCTTTGCAATGATTAATAATACTTGCTTGATTAATACTTCTGCAGCTTCTTACTCATTTCAATTTGAAATGACTAATACTTGAAGGGTATCGCCACAGAGTGTGGCGAAGCATAGCAGACAATTATAAAGCATAGCGAAGCAGCGAGACGGGTATTCAGTTCAGTTATTCTTCCATGCATTCCTTTTTTTGTTTTAAAAAAACATGCAGATTTGACGCTCTTCATTGTCACACACGATAGTCAATGCTTAATGCTTATGATTTGGACTGCTGCTGTCCCTTTGAGCTCTGGAAACTTGTATTGCTAATATTCCATCATCATTTTTGACATGTTAGAAACTGTTAATAAACAGTTAATAATCTAATTACTCAAAAATGGAAATATTCATCGCTTGCATTTCTAAATGCCAGATTTACAAAACTTTCATTGACATCAAAATTGAATAGTACAAAAAACTAGCAAAAAATATCAAATATACATATTTTAAATTCAAATTCAGCCAACAATGACAGTAACACTTGATGACTGTAGGGAAGCAGGTGCACACAGGGTCACAGTTCAGTGAGAGTGTGTGTGTGTGTGTGTGTGTGTGAGATCACTTCATGATCTGTCTGAGGATAGTAAGCATTTCTCCATCTTGTCAGGCTGCTATGACCTTTGACCCCTGACCTCTTAACTCTTTGTTTGGTTTAACATCAGCGATCTGGGAATTCAAGCTCGGCAGCTTCAGGCTACAGTTGCATTTATTGTTGTTTGGTCAGAGCACTTGCAGAGTGAATGTGTGTGTGTCTTAAAGCAGGTCAAGCTCTTTGTTTGCCCAGGTTGCCTTAACACCCTGGAACAGAGCGCTCAGCACAGTAGGAGTAAATGGTCTGTCTTATCACTGCCGCTGGGTGGGTTTGGGGGGGGGGGGGGCTTGTCATAACACTGGCTGTCTCTTTTTCTAACACACACACACACACACACATCCACATGAACACACTGTCCTTCCAGTGTCCAGAGTCATTGTGACCAGAGATCAGAGCCACGTGGCCTGCAGCGATCCCACACACAGACCCAACTTACCACCAGCAGCTTCACACACTCCGTGCACTCCGAATATTAGTCTCTTAGTATTCTTGCTTTTTAATGAAAACCTTGCATGTCAACCTTCACGTAAGCGTCGTGTGAATTGTTTTCTTTGATTGCTCAGGTTACACATCCAGCGTCTCTGACAGAGAGCACTGCTCCCTGGGGAAGCTGGCAGAGTGGTAATTGCTGCTAGAGCAAACAGTTTGGATGCAGATTACGCTACTGTTGGTCAGGGTAATGTTTTCTCTCCCTCCCTCATGTGCGGAGTCGTCAGCACGGAGGTCAAGGGTGAAACCGTTTTACAACGGCGCTGAGTTGGGGGGAACCATAATTCACCACACGGCTGTCCGCTGGGTAAACAGCAGGAAAGGGTCATAACTCATCCACACACACACACACACACACACACACACACACACACACACACACACACTGAACACAGTATTTCCTCTGCAACACTGCCAACTTCCCCCTTTAGTGTATCTGTCCATGCATACACGCACACGCACACACATGCACGCGCACACACACACACCAAGGAGCCAATAAGCAAAGTTTCAGCTTCTAAAGGCTCTTATACAGAGATCCAATCAAGACTGTATTAACTCCCCATTCAAAAGTTGATAATTTCTCTGTTTTTAAAGTGTTCTTAATATTTTGTCCACTACCCCACCCCTCTCTGACATCTGAAATACAGATGATACAACTACATGCATATGTGGGTATGAGTGAGTGGATTCACACGCAGCTTTCACACCAAGCTATCTGATCATAAGCATGAGAATCAGTGGTGTCCGATTCCCAATCAGTCACCATCTAGCTAGCTGAGCATCTGTCAGTAGAATCAACTGAGTGCAAGTCATCCTGCTGATGCTGCTGCTTGCCTCGTTTTCTTCCTCTCCCACTTATGGTACACTCTTCAAGTTTGACGCCTTCAACGCAGAAAAATATTTTTAAAGACAGAAAAAAAAGAAAGAAAGAAAAAAAAATCATCCTCAAGATAATCATCAACGAGCACCGAAATTTCCCCAACATGTCTGCGTTATCGTACACAGAATCTGGAATGAGTAATACATGGTATTAGTTTTAATTAAATTAATCAATGACAATGCTTGTTAGGGAGGAGAGAGGGAGAGGAGAAATGAAGGGAGGGGTCTGAAAGAGTGAGAAAAGACTGAGGGAGAAAAGAAATGCATTCACACCTATCATCTAATTATACAACAACATTAATCCCATTAGGGCTGGAACTGATTGCCAGGGTCCAGACCCCGGCTGCTCCTGTCTGGGCCTGTTGTTATTGCAGCGGAGCCTCGGCTCCTGCCTGCTCCAGCCTGATAACAACTCTAATCACGCTTGGCGATCTCTATCTGCACCGGAGATCAGGCCCCGCGGCTTATCAAAAGTTCACATCAAGCTAAAAGCAGAACAAAGAAGGAGAAAACACACACACACACACACACACACACACACACAGAAGGGAAAGCCACCAAGGCTCTGTGTGAGTCTACTGGGGCGTGTATATGTGTCTGCTTGGAATTTACAAATGCTTGTGTGTTTTATTCCACTTTGGCTCGCAAAGAATGAATTAATCTCCCAGCTGTACGTCCATGCTAAAAGTAACACGTTCCTTTAACACAGCTGAAACGTGTGTGTGTGCAAATATCTAAAAACTCCTCTTGTATAATCTCTCAAGAAGTTAGAGCACTGTGTTTGGGGAAAAAAAAAAGGAGGAGGTCAGCGTGTGATTTCCTTGTCAGGCCTCTGCAGGCGTCCTGGTTTGCTTTAAGGCAGCTGGGAGGCAGCATATTATTCACGCTGACCTCTGAGCTCTAGCACTGATGTCATAGAAACCAAGCTTTCTCACTCTCACAAACACACACACACACACGCAGAGGCCCAATCAGCAGTGTGGATCTGCAGCGTGTTATCTATCTACCATCAGCAGGCCTCCTTATCAGCCTCAAACATCTTTCACAGAGGGGTGGGGGAGCAGTAGAGCTGGCTAGTCTGCCATTAAAAACACGCCACAACACATTCATCTACTGGTTATATATTGCACACACTTTTTCACTGTCTCTCTCTTCTTTCTTTCTTTCTTACCACTATCTAGCTCCACTCCACCTCTTCTCCTCCCTCTTATCACCACACTCCCCTCCCTCTCTGCTCTATCCCAGTCCTTTCCTCCTCGTTTTTTTTTTTTTATTATTATATCTAGAGATCCACCTCCAGCCAATCACAAACAAAACCACCAAATACAACAACATGACAACACTGGGGAAAATGACATGCAACAGCCAGATGTAATTACAATGTGCCCTCTATCCTCCATCTCGCCTCCCATCTGCCCAGTCTCCCAGCCCTCTCTTTCTCTCCCTCTCTCTCTCTGCGATATCAGCAGCAGCAATCGCCGCCAAGTTTTATCTCGTCTCCCATCTTAACCGCCAAAATATAAGCCCAGGGATCCATCCAGCCTCAGTGGGCTGCCTGCCTGCCTGCTTCCTATCTCCCCATCAAGGAGAGAAGTCTTATCAAGCTGAAAGATCACCAACCGTTGGGGAGGATGACGCACAAAAAGACACAGACAAATATCTATCTGCTACACACCCCCTTCTCCTCTTCTACTATGGGCCTCCAGAAAGGGTTGTTGTTGTTGTCAATTGTTGCTTTACTGGTGTTTTTTTTTTTACAAAAGTTACTTCAGGTCAGAGTACTTGGGGGGAAAAGCTTCTCTTCAGTTACAACTCAGAGCTGGTATATTTTTGATGAAATCATAGATATCAAACAATACTTGTTACGGTGTAGTAACAGTGTCTAAATACAACAGTCTCAAAGTGCTTTTTGTTTTTAAAAAACATCTCAAAGTGAAATTATAGAACAAGACGAGTCATCTGGAGCCCACACTCTGCACTTGACAGTTGCTGACACTCAGACACGTTTTGCTAACAGCCCTTATCACTTGTCTACCTTGATGATCTACTGGAGGTTACAGGTTTGCCCAAATTGCAGGAAGCACCTGTTGCTTCCTCTTTATCATGGGGTTACCACTTTAAAATAAAATCATATTCATGTAATTGAGAACTAACAAGGAATTAATTCAAATTAATTCAAATCTATTCACAAAATCCACTAACCAGCTAATAGCTGCCTCACTTAATTATTATGATTAAATGGCAATGTTAAGGCTGAAACATGCTTCTGTGTGCCACCAGCCCTTCCCAATACTTTTTCTTTTATTCTCATAAAGGTTGGGATGATATGTTTTGCATTTCTTTCCTAATACCAATAAGCTTGCCTGACATGCAGGTTTATCACCATATAACTTCTTCCGCATAAAAATATTTGCAGCTTTTCTACTGGACAGTTATTAGCTTTGATGTGTATTTTTCCTTCTGCAGGTGTCAAAACTAAATTAATTCCTCATATTAGTTCTCAGTGGAGGACTGATACCCAAACTGAACCCAGACATAGTGGTACCCAGGAGTCCAGATAGAAATTTGGAAATAAAGAAACAGGTACAACACAAACTCGAATACCCTGCCTCAGGTGGGTTCAGACATGTAAAACAATATGCTTGTTGAGTTTGTGTCGAGTTCAGGTGAGGTTTGGGTCAGGTTTGGGTCAAGTTCGGCCATGTGACCCAGTCAGATGTTTGCAGTCATGGTTATTCTTTCAGAGCAGCTGAAATTGAATATTTTATTTTTACCTTAGTAACCCCGGCTCTTTAACTAGCTCACTTTTGAACTTTTCTTCAGATCCTCCCTGGAGGAGGAAAGTCTGTGCACACAGTCAGCCCAGTGTTTTATTAAAGAGGGACTTACCAATCCATTTCTAACCTTACTGACTCATACCCTAAATGTAAGTACAGTAAACATGCAAATAAAAATGAAATATACATGTGTAGTATCTAAACGCAACAACATGTCAAATAAATATTCCAAAGATCAAAGGATTCTGATTCTCATTAGGCATTATTCCAAACGCTACACCTGCTTCACCTGTAAATGTCTTCCAGAGGTGTTTCCAGTGGAAGACACCAACTGTGGAGCAGCTGCAGCATAACCATTTAGAGTAGATTAACACCAAACCATACTAAATTCCAGTTGAAAATGCACAGCAAAGAAGAAAACAACTAATTACTCATACAACCTTCGCTTATCAAACTACATCAACGTGTGGTATAAATCATTTTCAAAATAGAAGTTGGTGTATTACTGTGATAACAAAACTCAACCCGACACCACTGTGACCTGGCTGGAATTTGTCATATCAGTATCAGCGAGCAGCAAGCTGAAAACAACATGGTGGACACAGTGCATTAGTACTAATAGAAGTGGTGGTGGTAGTGGTAGCACGAGCAGCCCCCACCTCTCTTTAACCACTGCACACCCCCAGCTGAACAAAGTCCTTATCGCGCTCACTCTTTCCTATCAAAATGTCTGTCAAATCACAAGAGAGTCACGGGGCTGAGAGCCTAGCTGGACTCGACCACAGCCGAGGCCTGGTGCACAGGGAAGCATGGTGGACCAGAGGCACTGATAAAGACAGCCATAACACCCCAGAGATGCACATATGTGCACACACTGCCTCTTTCTCTCTCACATGCCAAGTCTAGCCTGGGTTTATCAGCCTCAGGGTCTGGAATACATCTCCAGACCTTGCTGCTGGCTTTACTATAGCTGCCTGCCGGGAGTTCACAGCCGAGAGGCCTCTTTATGGAAAAGTACGAGAAAAAAAAAATCAGGAAGTGATGAATTACATATAGACGGATATATTTACGTAAGTTACACTTACTTGTTGACAAGCACTAAATGACTGGTCAGTTACAGTAATAATAAAGTTTTGCATGTACGTTATTTTATGACAGACTATAAATTAATTAACCAACAGTAATTCAAGTCTGGCAATGTGTGACACTGCTGACAGTATTGCACTTTAGCTTCTCAAGCTAATGTTGATGTAAAGTTCAACATCAGCATGAATCTGAGTTTTCAGGGTGAAAAGTTCAAGCATGGGAAACCTTTATATCATTTGCGCATCCACCGAGCTACTGATTAGTAACCGCCTTTGACAAAAATGAGGTAATAAGCACTTAGATCACTTATGTAACAGAACCAGACTCATCACTCTGGTCGAGTTTCTGGAACAGCAGACTCAACAACCGTCCGTCTTGTCACACAGACCGGTGTGTCTTCTGCTATCAAACTATGTTTGGCCATACCATAATAGTATAGCTACCAGGAGAGAGAGAGAGCATCTCTGGAAGATAAGAAGCCATGTGTGTCATTACGTGGTTTGATCAGCTCACTAAAATCCTCCTTCATCTCCTACAGCATATCAAGAGGCTGTTAATCATGCATGATTAAACTAGCACTTCCTGTTACATTGAACTGACATTTATTCAAACTACTGTTTGGATGCACAAACTTTTTCTTTATTAGAAAAATAACTTGTGAACAACTTGGGGACGTGATGTAGGGCTCCTTACTTCCTCTGACCTCCACAAGTGAGATTAGTGTTAGAAGAGGGGGGGGGGGGGGGGGCTGCGCTGATCAGTCCCATTAGATGCTATAGACAGAAATGTCAACACACATGAACTGTACTGATGCAATGTGATACGGCTCAGCCTAAACGTCCAAATGTTGCTTTTAGTAACTGGGTTTCTGGGAACACTGTGACACAATCACTGATGACAAGATATTATTATTTGCTCAATGTGATAACTTACCAAACAAAATGTCCTGCTGATGTCATGCTTTCCATTGCAGCTGTAGCTTACAAAAAGATAAGTCTGCATGCACACTTTTACTTCAATCTCTATAATTACATTAGAACCTGACTCTTCAGCACAGGCTTGTGTTTTCAGCCTTACAAGGCACAAGAAGGGGTTAATAACAACATCATTAATAGGCTTTTATATCAACTCTGAACATCAGTCACCAGCGATAAACCTTCACACGTTTTATAAACAGGAAGAACTCGTCAAGCACGGAGACCAGCCGAGCGCCAGACCAAGAAAAAGGGCTTTCAAGCGGCCCTGAGATGCATTATTGAGTTAAAAGGATAGATGAAAAAAAAAAAAAGATCCAATTGTAAGCAGCTATCAGCAGAGGAGATCAGCCAGGAGTCCTATCTGACGCCCCATCTCTGGAAAAGAGAAGTGAAAAGCCAGGGGGAAAATGCAACGGCGGCCTCGGCGCTGCCTCAGACAGAAAACAAATAAAAAAGATCCAATTTTAATCTTTATCTGGGCTTCCATCGGATCGCTGCTTTATCTCTGCTCACATCGGCTTTTTCAGAGAACACGGACGTTTCCACAACAGAATTAAACAGGAAGCCACGGCTACAGTTTGAGCTGCCAATGGACAAAACATTCTTTACAAGGGCAGCAAATGAAAACTTTCTTCCAGGCGCAGGGTGGAAAGTGGCGCTGCTAAGTGGAGCCGGAATAAAGCCCAGAATAAAAGTATCTAGGAAAGAACGGGACCGAGTTTAAATAAATAAACAACCAATCTAAACTGAATTTAACTTGTGCTTTTAAGGTTCAGTCTGCTTATCAAATGCGTGTCCTGTGTTTGGTTGAAGTAACTCGGTGTCATAAAGCTCCTGTGGACACGGAGACTGTCCGGAGCTGCGCTCTCACCAAGTTTACCATGAACGCACCGCTCGACACGCGGCTCGCTCACAGAGCGCGCTGCTACTCACAACAGAACAACAACAACAACAACAACAACAACAACAAGACAACAACAACAACAACAAAAAGACAACATGTAGTAATGAAGAAGGCTCATTCTTACGTTTTATCTGCCGGGGTTTGCTCTGTTTTCTCCGGGACATGGTGGCTGTTCGCTCCTGTGACCAGGAGTCCGAGTGGACGGACTGACAGAGCGGCGGTGTGATTCTTCTTTCTGCCTCCTCTTCTTCTTCTTCTCCTTCTCCTTCTTCTTCTCCTTCTCCTTCTCCTTCTTCTTCTTCTCTTCCCCCACCTTTTTACTGCTGCGACGCGGCGCTCCGATCAGCGACCGGAGAAATCCGCATGACCCGCCTGCACTTTGATATCTTCTGCCACCGGAGCAGACGCAGGGCAGCCGACAGTGTGGCTCGGTCCCACTTGTCACGGCGTCCTCTCACTTGTCGCTCCCCTCCCTTGTCGCCTGTCCACCGTCCACCTTTCTCCCAGGTCTCTCGCTAACGTTATTCCTTCGCCGGCTGCGCCTCCGCCGCCACGACACGTCCGTCAGCCAGCACAGTTGTGTGTCTTGAGGAACGCTGAGGCTGTGTTTCACAGTTCAGCGGAGCAGTTGTTTTCTGTGAAGTTTCCTCTCGCCGGTCCGCCCCCTTGTCCGCCTGCACTGTCTCCGAACCGCGGAGCCACTTTCAATGGAGCTCCGGCGTTACGGTCGACTCTGCTTACTACAGAGCAGCACACGCACGTCGGGAACGCCCCTTGCGTCTGACGTATGGCGCCGCACTAATCGCCCATTGGTTCACAACTGTCCCATGTAAAGCAAGTATTTTTTAATCTGTCAAAATAAAATCAATATTTACAAAGAATTCCTATCTTACTGCATGATGATCCAGTAATTACATGGACCAGGGAAGGCAATATATATAATATATAGACCATCCTAAAACACACTAATAAAAATATTCTGATCAAATTAACTTTACATTTTGATTGATTGATTGATTGATTGATTGATATGTCCAAACAGCCATGGTATAGAAAACGCCATGGTAAAAAAAAAGGGAAATGTGTTAAGCAAAGTAATAAGTCATATATTGTGCCTGTTTGCTCCCTTTTTAAAAGTACATCGCTGTTGCTTTGTGAAAAACCTACTTGCAAATTTTGTTTGCATGTGTGTTGTTGTAAACTCTTCAATGTTCTGTGTCAAACAAAGACTTCTAGAAACTGATCTCATATGTCATATATTGTGCAAATTTCCTATTTTATTGTGTGTCTTGCTTGACATTAGATTGTGCTTTCATTGTACTGTAGTGTGAGTGATACAGACATTAGATCAGCTAGGATTTCCTTTTGGGCCAACAACAGGCTGCCTTGGTTTCCTGCATGGATGACTCAGATTGAAGTGATTGGACTGAATTAAATTTCAAACTATGATGTGTAGTGAGGGTTTACAGACACATGTGTAAATGGAGCTTGGTGTGCAGATTAAATTGAATTTAAATGTAAGGTTTGTAAGGCTTTCATTTCTCCAATCCATCAGGTGAGGAAATCTGATGTTTGTTTCAAGATTCACAAAGGTTTTTTTTATATATCAGATATAGTGGTACCACTGAAAATAACACATTTGTATTGTGTAGTAATAAACCACCAATACAGTGAACTGTAGTTCAGGTAAGGTCAATTCCCTGGTTTGTGTGACATCCAGAGGTGTAAATGCACTCTTGCTTGCATTCCCACATGCTGCTGCCTTCAACGTAAAATTCACTGGTGCCACCTAGTGACTCACAGAGAGTATAGTGTGGAGTACAGAAAGAAAAACTTGGCATGCTTTCTTATCTCCGGGTGTAAACAGTGCGTGGAGATGTTGCATAGCGGAAGATTCAGGATTGCAACTCTACAAGTGGGATGACAGATGTCTTGAAAAGTTAAGCTCTGACAACATTAGAAATGTAGTCTTTTTGTTGTCATCAAAATCTCAGACTGTTTGTTTGAACCTCAATGTTGGTCCTGATTTTCTATTTGGGTCAAGTAGAAACCTTAAACTGCCACTTTTATGTCAACTGTTTTCTAGTAGTCAGCACACATATGCTTCAGAATATGATAGTTTTTATAGATTTTAACCACACTGTGTAACATGTACAAAATGACATTTGTTGTAACTGCAGTAAGAAGTAAATGATAGTTTTTAAATTATGTCTGTCTTCTTTTTAAAGGTAATACAGCAAGAGACTATGCTTATAACGACCAAGGGTTTTTTTTGTTTGTTTTTTTAAATTCACTTCACCTTCATTTAACTGACATGGTGAATGATTCCAGTGGGTTAATCAGAGACAGGTGAGGAAATCATGATTGGCTTTAAATGAAGCATCAACCAAAATCTCTCTTTTTGCAAGCAAAGATGGGCTGTAGCTCACCACTTTATGCCAAACCTTGTGAAAGAATTGTCATCAACCATCACCATTACCATCAACAGGTTATAACATTGTGAAAAGATTCAGGGACTCAGGGATCCAGGAGCAATTAAAGACCAAAGGCACCAATCACTGTTGTTGAATGTGCATGACATTCAAGTCCTCAGGTAACCCGCCATGCTACTGTAATAATATAGACACATGGCCTAAAGCCATTGTCACTTAACACAGTTGACCACTACATCTAAGAATGTGATCTGAACTTTACTACGCCACACATCAAGGAACATTAGGCTCTGTAATCAAAAATGAGCATCTGTGATTGTGTAGAGGAGGATCAGTGCCCACAGCATGGGGACTTGCTGTAGAAAGAAATGCTTCCATTTCATGGAACCCTGTAACCCTGTCACTGTATAGCTCAGTATTTGTTCCACCCCTGCACCAACACAGTTTGTATGGAACAGCATCATATGCTCGTTTCAGTGGTTGACAGGGACGCTGCTGCACTGTAGATAGTGTGTTTGCATCATTTGTGTTATGAGTACAACAGGAATAAACCAAGGAGCCCCTGTACTGTAGAACACTGTATTTGAGACACAGCCCAGTGGTCTCGCATACTGTGGGCTGTTGTTTTGTTAGTCCTAGTCTAGGAGATCAGACTTTGGTCCACCTCTGCTTGCTCCATTTTGTCCTTCAATGGTGGTGATGGCTGAGTAATGTTAAAGACACCAGAGAAATCAAAGAACAAAATCCTCAGTGCTTCCTGTTCTTCTGTATGTACAACAACACGTTCATAACAACACAGCCTTACTGCTCCCACCCCAAGTTCACAGAACTCAGCGTGTTTGTTTGGCCGGATGGAACATCTAGTTAATCTGCTGATACTGAAAGGTAAACAGTGGGGTCAAAGCTGACCTCTGGGGTCAAAGATCCAATCGACAGGCCGAGATTAGCCCCCTGTTTTATTACATTATTCTCTACAAGCCTGAAGTGTGGTGACACTGGCTTCTTACAGTCAATCTCTTACAGAACATAAGTGCAGGTCTGCAGGTGCTGCTAGCTGATATAGTGGTTAAATCCACCTGGATGATCTCTCTCAGTTGGTGGTAAGTTCCATTCCCAACCTGAATGTTGTCACATGTGACTTATCTAAATCAAGCAACCCATACCTGGGGTTATCATGGTAAGTAGACCAGCTAGCTGTGCTCAGTTTTCTACTCTTGCTACTCACTGTGATCTGAGTCATTCACCTGTTTGTCCCTTTTTTTAAAGGATATTATTAAGTTATTGCTGCAGGTTTTTCATAACCTTTGATTGTTGGATTTACATTGATTTACATTACATCATTATTATTATTATTATTATTATAACACACCTGTACAATGTTTCCATTTGGATTTGTTGCAACTTGTTGCACATGTTACCAGGATCACTTTCACATTTCACTTTCAAACTGCCAAGAGTCATATGTACCAGGTTGAACTTAATTTGCAGACAGATCTCAAAGTTCAAGTCATCCCAGTTTTCTGAACGCTGCATTTTTTTCTTATTTGGTGTCTCCCAAGCCCAGCTCAACCTTCCAGCTTCAATAATGATTAACTACAGTACTGTATGTTGTGTTTGTGTGCATTGTGGAGGGTGGTTTGGTAAAAAGGTTGAACACTGATCAGTTTTACACATATGCAGCTGCCAAAATATCAAGTCACCAGAATCATGTTTTGGGAATGTTCCCAACATTTGTATATGAGCATGGCCTGCAGTATCTCAGGAGCAACTTGTGGTAATGTTTTCAAATTTTATTTATTAAGCTTCTACTTACACTCAAAGATCAAAGCTCAATGTCACGGTGACTTCATACTCATCCAATTCTCATCAATGCAATATCTCAGGAACGAAGAAGGAGGGAGTATCATTACATCTGGCATTAATGTCAAGATGAACTCATTAAACATGTGGGCAGACAGACAATGCTGCAGTTCTAGTTTTGTCATTTGAAGTGGTGCAGAGCGCTCTGGAAAAGGTCTGATATTCACAGATGCATCTGTGCATCACTCTGGATTTAGGGTCATGTCAATAAATTAACTATAAATGTGAGTAAGGGTGCACATAGAACATAACTAGAAACTTTGTTAGTTGGAAAGGGCCACTTGCTGAAAAGAATCACCTACCATAACATCACAACAATAAAACATGAGAAAAGTGCATGCAACAGGAGTCTGAGGGGGTTTAGCGAGCAATTAGAACTTTCTTAAAAAGAAAAGCTGACAAAACATATTTTAAACAAATACCGACTTTAAACTACTTTAAGTACACACAGAAACCCTTCACCCATCATACAATATAACCCAGCAATATGGATGTAGAGCAGTATTATGTACTTCCATATGCAACATTGTTTGAATACTTTCTATTTTATAAGCAAGGCTGTTCTGATCCTAACATGCAGATATTTAGGACCTTGTTCCGTCTGCTGCCTGTCTTACTGGAAGTTCCTGCGTGTGTGCCTGGTTGTCAAGCCACTCGTTAAATATTGTGATAGCACTTATTCCAAAGCAACATCTCCAAGGAGAAGCAGCAAGATAACATCACGTCAGTAATATGTGGAAAAGAAGCGAATCGTATCACAGTGGAGCTGGCAGATGTTTGCAGAAGGTAGACGAAACAGTTTCACAGTGTTCCACCAAAACCAGGGAATCAGCAACAACACTAGCATCCAAATCCTTTTATCTGGTCCTGTGACTTTGAGCAGCCCCAGATGTCTGTGAAACAATGACCCTAAATGTTTTTGAGGAAGAACAAGATTGTTTTTATCCTACAATATATTTGCCTTACTGTCAACCAGGGGTGGATCTACAGGGAGGTGAGGGAGGGCAGCTGCCCTGGCCAGGGTTTGCCCCCGGCTATGATAATCTGTTGAAGCGTCTTTAAAACCTAACACATTGTTGGCTGGTTTTATGTGTGTTTCATGTCAGATTGTCTCATCTTAGCCAGGTCTACCTTAAAAAGCCTCAGTTTGATTTACCTGGGAAAATGCATTTTAAATTATTAATGAATAAAATACAAACTTAGCTGCTATTGTACTGCAACAAACCTGCACAGGGGCATTCACTCCCAGGGAGTCATGCTCCCTTCTACCCTGGGCAGCCGCTCCTGTCCATAAGTCTGGTGAAAAGACTCCAATAGGGAAAACAGGCCTTGTTCAACTTCTGCTCAACTCCACTGAATTCGACTGCTGGTTGCACATGAGTACAATACAGTGTGGAAATAGTATAAAATGAATAAGAATATGACGTATTAAAGTATCTTATCCTGAAAATCCTGTGATGTATCAGCAGTAGTGTTGGAAATGTTATCTACAGTTTATGAGGATGGAGCCACCACTTACTCACTCCAACACTACTAAATCTCCTCTCCTCTAAGGAAGTAACACATATGTCATCCAGCTGTCTAAACATCCTCAAATATCTCTCATGATCACATGACCTAGCAACGTATCAGGCACAAATCTCTAATACCAACCAACAATATTTTTGTCTGCAGCATTTCTGTCTCAAACACTCCCTCCCACCAGTTTTCTCGAAGACAACATTGTGGTTCATGTTGCACTCGGTACAGTAGGCGTACAGCGTGTGAGGCTGCTTTGCAAGGCTGAGGTGCAGTGGTCAAAGAGCAGGCTTCTGTTATTTTTGTTATAGCGGTCAGAGTTCAGCTTGAGGTGCATTAGAGATCCAATCAATGACGTCTGTACACATTCATGGAGAGCTGTGCTTGTGACATGATGTGTTTGTTTGTGATGTGTGTGCAGATGCCCGTTGTATGTAGTGGTGGAGGAAAAAGTAAATGATACTTCAAATGGAAATACACAAGTAATGTCCAGTACTTGAATAAATGCAACACTTTTTGGGTTTAGGTTAGGGTGTGAATGACTGTGAACGTCCTCACAAAGACAGAAGGACAACCGTGTGTGTGTGTGTGTGTATGTGTTGGAGGGGAGGTACTAGAGGGCCAGCACAGGGGCAGGTGGGTATTTCTCTCAAAGTACACTCACAGTCCTCTGAGTCTTTTCTTCTGCTCCCGTCAGGATGAGAACAGCGTTGTTCATTGTTTATCTGCTTCAGGTAGCACACGCAACACCAGGTAAGACAACCACACATCTGACCTGATATTAGGGGACGACCAGCTGCTGCAGGCAGACGACAGGCTGCATGTGTCGACTGTACAGTTTCAGCATAAATCAATTCCATGAGATTTGATAGTTCATTCTTCTCATTGACTTTTCAGACGCTGCCGGTAACTTGTTGTAACCTCATCTGTTCTTATACAGTATGTGAGGCGTTTCAGGGCTTTTGAGTGGGCTCCGGAAAATAAGAACTAGTTGGTGGAATTTTCTAAAACCCACTGCGTCATCCATTGAAAGACATTAGTTCTGTTTATCTGATTTCACTGTTTCCTAAACAATGGTGCAAAGTAATTAAGTACATTTACTCAAATAATGTACTTAAGTATAGTATTTGAGGTACTTGACTATTTTCGTCTTATACTTTTTTTTACAAGTGCTCTACTTGGAAAACAGACTTATCTTAATATCAATTTACTGACTAATACAAAGAACAAAGGGACTTCCTTTTGTGTAACTCATTAAGTTTTTGGCCACAGCACTATCTCCCCAAAAAGTCCCTGGTCACGTGAAGTACTTTGAAGGTTCTATCGTGGGCCCTGCACTGCTGAACACCACTGATTGTTCAGATACCACCTGGCATGACACACATTCTTAATGCTATCGCTTGTTTTTCATGTTTCACATATTTCACAGACTGGTTTCTGAACTTGGAAAGAAAAAGTACCAAAAACTGATGGAAATTCACAGAAGGTTTTTTAACTACTGCTGAACGTAATTCTGGTGAATATACAAGTCTAGTCCAGATTTGTTCCTCATGTGCCTCATAAGTAGGTTTCAGCAGAAATGTTCAGGCCTTGTTAAGTTGAATTCATGTACAGATTCAAGGAGAGAACCATTTCAAAACCCTAGGTTTCTTTGAACTCTTTCACATTTGTGCTAGAAACGTCAAACAAACTTGAAAAACATGGCAAATCTACATAGATTAGCAAAATAACTAAAGGGGTTTAATACAGGTAGCGATGTTAAAAAATACTCTGGATAGCAATAAAAGTACAAATAAAATCAAATGTAAGGTAGACGTTCCTTAAAATTGTACTTAAATACTGTATTTGAGTATTAACAGTTAACCAGTGTAGTATTCAACGTCCATTGATTTCTAACTGTCATGTTATTATTTAGTGACAATACCATCAATCTGCACATACATTAATATTATCACACAATAACAAAATCAATTTGACAACAATCACGGCAGACATCATGTCATGTAAAAAGGAAAAACTCTGGTATGGTCCTTTAATACACCCAACACTCTTTTCTGTCTACTCTGTTTCTAGCTGGGATCACTGACCTTGTGGTCTCTCTGAAAAATGGAAGAATCCGAGGGGAGTATTTGACAGTGAAAGGCACAGAAAGGAGAGTGAAGCAATACCTGGGTATTCCCTTTGCCCGGCCCCCTGTTGGACCCCTCCGTCTGGCTGCTCCCCAGGATGCAGAGCCCTGGGAGGGGGAGAGAGACTGCACACACCAGCCTCCCATGTAACACACAGTGACCCCTTCAAATCTGAGTAACAGATTTTTCTCTTTGGATGACACACATTTTTTTCTTTACCTCTCTTTCTACCTCAGGTGTGTCCAGGATTTAGAAATAGCCATTAATGTTTCGAAGACCATGTCAATAGAATTCACCCCACCGGAGGTTTCAGAAGACTGTCTGTATCTGAGCGTATACACTCCAGCTGAAGCAGCAAAAGGGGACAAAGTGCCGGTGCGTTAAAGAGAAGTGTTCACAAAATAAAAAGCAGTACAGTACACAACATAACTGAATATAGCCTAGGTTAATATAACTGTGCCTGTCCATTTAATGTCTATTTAATGAAAAACATTAATTATATGTGCTTGACTAAAGCAAATATAATTAAAGTAGAATATTTTAACTACAACCTAAGTCAGTACATGCTTCATTAGTGGGATTCCATTCCTTTCATTCTGCTCCACACCAGTATCATAGAAATCTGTCATTCTTTGCAGATGATTCCATGTTCAAACCAAAATTTCCCCTTGGGGATCAATAAAGTATCTATCTATCATATTCTACTTGACTCAAGTCAGGAGTCAGGTTCTGTTTTTTTTAGCTTTTCTTCTTTTGCAAAGTGCGTGGGATCATTGTAATGTAGGAAAATTCCTCTCCTTCTGAACTGCATCAGACTGGAAGTGATCTCTTCATCCAGCATTTGATTTTATTGCATTCAGGGTGCATGTATCGATGTCAACGCCTGTCAGCAGGCATAGTGGTAGTTTTGGCCGGGCCAAATATGCTGGACTCCATCTGAGTTCTTACCTTCTTTTCTTTAGTTTTGCAATCTGACACAACCCATGACAAAAACTGAACTGAATTGCAGTGATCACCTCAATTTAGAACAGTTATCGTGGGACAGTGCAATTTCAAATTGTTCAAAACTGTAGTAATATTGCACAAGGTTGTACTCAGTTCTACTGTATACTGTAAATACGATAAAGAGGAACAGTCATGCATCAAACAATGTATTTGTGAGTAGAGGGAGTAGCTCAGGATGTTATTGTAGTGGACTGAATTTGACTTGTCTTCAAGTAATTAATTAATAACATTTATATTATAACTATAATTAATTAAATTAATGGATTGATTAATAATATTATGATTCCTAGCTGCTGACCGATGAACAATCTGAAGTATCAGATACACACTGAAAGACATTGGAATAATTGCTTTTAGTGTTCTGCACAAGCATTTAAAATCTATTAATCTCTTTGCTTTCAGCACTGTGTTCAGTTCCTGCAGCAGTGCTTACATACTGTTCGGTACTGACATTTGACAATTGAACTGCTTTCAGTGTTAAATCTCCACTAGCATTTCAAATATTTTTAGCACTTACAGAATTGCATTCTAGCGCTAAAACAGTGTAATCAACTGAGACTTCACCTACTTTCATTGCTTTCTAACCAACTGACATTCCAACTGCTTTCATTTCTTATTCTTTAGATGTTTTCTGTTGTTATAGGTCTATGTAATCTGTTGTTAATGTATCACAATGAGAGGTCAGTTGTGAGCACCAGACTCCTGTGCTGTGTTGTGTGTCAGGTGATGGTGTGGATCCACGGAGGGGGTCTGGCAATGGGTGCAGCTTCTCAGTATGATGGTGCTGCATTAGCTGCTTATGAAAACATAATAGTGGTCATTATTCAGTATCGCCTTGGCTTTCTGGGATTCCTGAGGTAAGGAATTGGGTGTACTTTTACAAATTAATTGTCAAATAATCCAAAGCGAATGGTTTACCTTTTCTTCTTCCCAAGCACTGGGGACGAACACGCTCGGGGAAACTGGGGTTTCCTGGATCAGCTGGCAGCTCTGAGATGGGTGAAGGAAAATATCGAAGCCTTTGGAGGCGATCCACAATCTGTCACAGTCGCTGGGGAATCTGCAGGAGGCATCAGTGCCTCCCTATTGGTAAAGTAAACTAATCACTGGAAGCGGGATACATGTAAAGCATCTTAACAGGAACGTTAACATTTAAACCCATGTTTTAGTGACCTAACTGTGCCTGTTGCTTGTAATTGATCATTTATGATTAGTCCATTTATCAAATCATTCCATATGTATCTTTTATATGAACAGACTCTGTCCCCACAAGCCAAAGGACTGTTTCAGAGGGCAATTTTTCAAAGTGGAGTAGCAACACTTGTGACCCACACTTCAAGCAATCCTTTAGTTCATGCCAAGGTACTGTAACATGCAAAGTTTACAGATTATCATGAATGAGCACATGCTCATTTTGAACATGTCTTCGTAGCAGCACTTTTGAATTATTATGACCTTACAAAGTTGGTACAGTTAATATATTAGCAAATAGTTGCCTGTGTGCAGATCCAACAGAAGTTCACTCTCCTTTTTGTTTGTAACTCTAACACTATTGTTCACCTGCTTGTTAGTAACTTTGTCTGTTGTTAGTGTACAGTTAATTTAAATAACTTATATTAACTTAATTTACTAATTTACTGATGTATTTGTGATGGAAGTAGAAGTTTCCTCTTTCCATCTAGATCATTGCCAATCTGACTGGATGTGACCGCAGCAGCACAGAGGAACTAGTCCAGTGTTTGAGAGGAAAAAGTACAGAAGAGTTAATTGAGGCTACTAAAAAGGTAAATGGTCTAGTTAAGATGTATGAGCCCTTGTTATAGACAGATTTAGCCTAGGAACAAGTTGATTACTGTAAACCAGATAGTAAACGATGCAACCTGATTATGCAAAGAAACCTGCTGTAAATACTTTGTGGTGTCTGGGTTTATTCTTGCAAATCACAATGAAGTCAATAAATGACAGCCTGTGAACATCAACTACCCGGCCAACATTAACTAAAGCCTCTGTCTTGTGTTTAGAGGAAGATTTACCTGGGAGCCGTGGTGGACGGCGTGCTGCTGACTGATGCAGCTGAGGAGCTTCTCAAGAAGAAAGAAATTCTGAAGGTCCCGGTGCTGATGGGAATAACCAACCATGAGTTTGGATGGATCCTGCCTCAGGTCACACACATGTCTCAACGCTTTAATTCTAAACACTCATAACAACATAATAAATGTTCCCACACCCAGCTTCTGTGACAACTTTGTCACTCCTGTTGTTAATGTTGGTGTCTTGGTCTAATTGTGAAGCTTTGTCTCACTCTGATTGCAGAGCTTTGCCCCTCCTGGCTGGGAACATGGCATGAGCAGAGAGTCAGTGCTGGCAGTGATGAACATGTTCAATCCTGCAGGGGTAAGCTGTTGTGTGTTTGACATTAAAAAGTATTAAGCCACACTAAAATTATTAATTGAAATCAATGAAGGACTAGAGGGATTATATCAATATCCATCCATCCATTATCCCAACTACTTTCCTTAAGGAGTTTATTGTGACAGGAATTATTGGTTGAGAGAGGTGAATACAGGAAACTGACAGGGAAGCTGGGACACTGCGAGTTGTAATCTTTAAATACAAAATGGTGGGCACCAGTATGGAGTACTCCATCTAGCAAAGAGATAGTAAAGAACTCAGTCCAAAAGGGAAAAACAAGAAAAAACACCAAGTAACAAAAGGCACACAGGTAGATTTTAAGGTTGGTGTCTGATTTCTGGGAGAGAATGGCCCCGACACCAGAGACGGAAGCATCATCCTCGAGAATAAACTCGAGGAGGAGAATCTCTAAGGGGAGCAAATGCACTCTGAGGGGTCCATGAAAAGAGCATCTTGATGAGGGGAGTCTGTGAAGGGGAGCAGCAATCCAACTGAAACCCAAGAACCAGTGAACCTGTTTCTGGTTCTCAGGAGTGGGCCAGGACGGGAGGAACCACTGGAGAACAGCCCTTACATGGTTTACATGCGCGGTCTCAGAACAGGAGAAGATCTTGTCAAGATCAACTAAGACAAAGTGATAACCATTTCTCAATTTCCAATTTTGTCAATATCTTGGCTCCCTGCCAGAATTCAAAAGCAGAGGTAAGTAATAGAAAGGAACAGCAATTCTTTACAGTTCTATTATTTAGACCACGATAGTTAATGCACATGGGATACCATCTATTTTACCCACAAAGAAAAAACATGCTCCTGCTGGAGAACATGTGATGCGATGTATTTAGTCATGGTTTCTTGCTCTGGGGGTGAAAAAGCGAAAGGCCTACCTCTGGGAGAAACTGTGCCTGGAAGGTCTATCCCGCAATCATAGGAGCAATAGGGAGGGAGTGAGGTGGCTTTTTTTTTAATTAAAGACCTCAATCAGGTCGAGATGTTCAGCTGGGACCATAAAGATGTCCGGACAAACGTCCTCCTCCTGAGACTTATCAGATTCAGAAGGGGTAGCAGACTTTGGCCAGTTTACGAGTCTTCAAGTCCTCCAACCAACAATTGGACTGGTCAGTCAGTCAATCTGCAGATTGTGCTTATTAAACCAGGGTGTCCCTAGAATAACCGGGTGTTGGGGAGACTAAATAACAAGGAAAGAAATTTGTAACAGGTCATTAAGGGAGTGCACCTTTAATCGTTGAGAGGGGAGAGATCATAGATTATCCATGGCAAGTTCTAGTTCAATAAAATTAAAATCAGAGCCTGAGTCAATGACATAGGTACCTGAAAAAAATCTGTTGATTAGTTGACATCATCCATCATCCTTTGTAACAACCTGGGCTTACAATGAGACATTACGGGGTCCTTAACACGGTCTGCAAGGCCCCTGTAAAAGGAGACCATTAGGGCCTTTTCATGCCACTCACAGATGCTGGACAGCATAAATGGAAGATGCATGACCACTCAGCTGTTTCCCATTTTCTAGGATGCCCATTTAGCTGCTTTAGCTAGATCTGAAGGATAGACTGAGGGATGCAGTTCGAACAAAAGCTCACACTGGTTAAACACATACAGGTTGAACACAACACAACACAATAGTAAAACATGCACAAACCATCCAGGTCCAGGTCTTTATTATCTATGAGGGAAGATCTCATTGTCCAGCTTTTCACTCTGTTCCAGGCCACGTATGGCAACAGCATCATCGCAGATGAATACCTGAAAGATGCTAAGACACCAGAAGAGATCAGAGATGGATTCACTGAAATCATGGGAGACCTTCTGATGACGCTGCCCGTCGTCAAAGTAGCCGCATACCACTCAGGTCAGTAGGGGCATCTAGCACTAATTACTAGTTTTCCTATTAAAGGGCAAATTCAGTGATTTTTAACTTGCTTCCTAGGATTCTAGTATGAAGAGTATGTTTACCAGTATATGAATTCTATACACATATCTCTGCAGTGCTGTTAAAAAATATTTGCCCACATCCTGACTATTTATATTTTTAGCTATTTATTGATTTGTTTTGCATATTTGTCACATTTAAATTATTCAGATAATCAAACAATTTTTAAAACTACACAAAGATAACCCAAGTAAATACAAAATGCTGTTCTTAAATTATGATTACATTTATTAAGGGAAAATGTTGTCCAAACCTGCCTGGTCCTGTTAAATCATGGATGAACTGTGATTTACCACATTTTGTGTAAATCTGAGGAAAATCTGCCCCACACCAGGCCTGATTACTGCCAGACCTGCTGAACTCATCCAGGAGGTCATGATAGAACCCACAACATCTAAAGAACTGCAGGCCTCACTTGCCGCTGTTAGAATCCGTGTTCATGATTCCACATTGAGAGTTCACTGGACAGTAATGGCTTCCATGGGAGATGGCTGACCAAAAAGAACATAAAGGCTCATCTCACATTTGCCAAAAAACATCTTGATTATCCCCAAGACTTTTGGACAAATATTCTGTCAACTGATGAGAAAAATGTTGAACGTTTTGGAAGGTATTCTTCCCATTACATATGTGTAAAACTAGCACAGCCTTTAATACAAAAATAACCAACAGTCAAACATGGTGGTGGTAGTGTAACGCTGTGGGGCCGTTTTGGGGTTACTAAAAACAGTTGATTGCAGTTGCTACGACCAAGAGTGACACAACCAGTTATAAGGTTTATTGAGTAATTACTTTTTCACATAGTGCCAGGCAGGTTCCCTTAAGAAATGAAATCATCATTTTTGATGTGGATTTGGTTGGATTGGTTTCACTTGCAGCTATTGCCATGGGTTAACTTCTCCCTGTTCAGTCCTCTGCAGATGGCTCCATAGTGCGGCTCTATTTAGACCCAAGCCAGCGCTAAATGTTACAGGAAATGTCAGCCTTTTGCTGTGTTTATTCATCATTCATCAAAAACTGCATTTTGTATTTCCTCTGGTTATCTTTGTTAATATAAAAAAATTGTTTGAGGAAGTTTGATTTTTGATCAAAAAGCAGCAGTTCGGGCTGAGGTTTAAACCTCCATAGTCCTCAATCCTCCAGAAGGGGGTTTTGGAAAGAAGAATACATGTGTTCTAATAAGGCAGAGGAATGTTTACTGCAACTTACCTTTCCCTCTTTGGTGTATTTAGATGCAGGTGTTCCAGTTTATATGTATGAGTTTATATACAGTGCTGAGCTCCACAAGCACAAGAGACCCAGTTTTGTGAAGGCAGATCATGCAGATGATGTCGGCTTCATGTTTGGTGGATGTTTCTGGAATGGACATATAAAAATCATAGGTAGGTTTAATATGCTATTTATACAGTAATATTATCTATAAGTAAATGTATACCCTACATAATAGGAACAGAGTGGCTCTTTTGCTGTATTTTCTCACTATGCATGCTTCAACTGAGTAAGCTAATATGCATCGAAGATCATGTGTGGTCACTTCATACCCCAAAATGGAGGAATGAAGGGGCGATCAGGTCCTGGAGTTCAGTTTTTCATCCTGCTCTTAAACTTCTCTTGTCTCATCTTCAGGAAACATCACCAAGGACGACGAAAAGTTTTGTAGGACCATGATGGCATACTGGGGTAATTTTGCCCGTACTGGGTGAGTAAGGACTGAGATCAACAATGTCATTAAAGCTGCATTAATCAAAACTGCCTGTGAGAAGCTTTGTTCTCCAGCAAGACCATGACCTAAAGCTTCCGATGTCAAAACAGCATATAATGTTGTGGCACGGCCAGGTCAGAGCCCAGGCCTGAAGGGCTATAGGAACTTACAAGTTTACAAAGTTGAACCCATAGACATTTATCACCTAACTCTGCTGTCACCCTTTACCTTGTCTTGTTTAGTTCAATATTAAGCTTAACACAGCAAAACACATCACCAGAACTACAGACTCACGGGAGGACAGCATTGTTGGAAACCGAAGAAGGGCTTATTCTGAAATGTTATATCTTAGTTATTTACTTGCTATGTTTGAACTAGCCATGATCCAAAGGTAGATCTCATGCTTTTGGAGGACATGCATAAATGCAACGAGGCAGGTTATCTTAAGAATATAAAAGCAGTGAGCACTGCCTTTAGGATCTTCTGCATCATGCTCTACTATATCTGAGTTCAAATCCTGATACTGTAATCCTCAGGCGATCTGAACAGCCTACAGCTCTAATTACAGTGACTTCTCTGTTGAAACTCATGGCTCACAGGTCGCTGCAGCTGGCCTCCTTCTCCTTCTTCTCTCATCTTCCCCACTAGGTGGTGGCACAGGCTTAACAATTGGTAGTCATGGTCTCTAAGCTGGAAAATACTAACTGAAGTCCAGCTGGGCTTCATTCCACAGACCAGAATTCCTCTTGTATGTCTGGGAAGTTAAGACCGGGGCTTATCTCCTCTCCCTGCCATGTCTCCAACTGGCCGCAATGGGATTTTACCCAACTGTTGTGGATTTGAAGTAGCTGAGACCTAAATCCTGAAAATGTATATGTGTCCATTGTTTGCATACACATGGCCTACATGGAGAGGTGACAGACATCTTGCAGATGTCTCGGACCAAAGTGGGTTCCGGCCTTGATGGGCTAGTGTCCCACGTCAAACCCGTAGATGTGTGAGAATGGAAATTGTTTAATGTCTAATAGAAACCAATGATGCAGTTTGCTTTCACAGACAATCATGAAGGGATGCAGCCACAACAAATAAAATATGATTTTTTGTTTGAATATCTCTTCAGCTCTCCCAGTGGTCCTGGTCTGGTCAGCTGGCCTCAATATGACAAACAGAAGCAAGAGTACATGGAGCTGGGCCTGACACAGACTGTGAAGCAAAAACTGAAGAAGGACAGAGTCCACTTCGCCACGGTCGACCTCCCACAGAAGCTGCAACGGTTAGCAGCTGCAGCTGCCAAAGCTGGAAACTGATCCATGCAAGCTGTTCTTTTGTTTGTATTAATGCTACCTTTGAGAATTAATGATGGTATAGTATGGTATGGCTAATTAGTGTCAGAAGCCTTTTATCTCAGTTTTAGAATTGATATATTTAGCTCCTTTTGATTCCAATGAAGGGTCTTTTGTGGTGACATTTATTTGGTAATATACTGTAGGTGTAATTAAATCCTTTCATTGCAAAGAAACAATAACACGTCTGTAGATACAGCTTGAAATTGTGTTTAAATGCAAAGAAAATCATGTAGTTCTCATTTAGAAATTAAAATGATTGCTCATAAGTATATGTAGTCCTTACGCTCCATGCAAAATCACCTGAGTGATTTGTTAGAATTCACAGTGGAGAAATGCATCTGTGCACATTTTGTGTATCTGGACACTACTAACAGGGCCAAACGCATTTCCGGTAAAATAACCTAAACAATAAAATGTCTATTCTCCAGCACGGCTCCGTCAAGCAGCGAATAGAAACTGAGACTATGTCTTTATAAAATATAGTCATATTTTTCCAAATACTTAACGAGAACATTAGCAAACATAATCTAATTTAAATGTGTCCGCTCTGAGAATTACATATTTCATTCTAATATACAGAACTTCGAGGTCAGAACGTTTCATTCTCTTATTTTGAAAGGAAACATGCGTCAATGTTCACGGTCTCTAGACGCAGCACGCCCCGGCTGCTCCTTTGCGCTCATTGGTTGTCCTGCTCACCAACGTCATTGGGTTCCCCCCTTTCGTCGCCTCCTCAGGTCAGTTTGCGCCTGCGCACTGCTGCCTCAACGCCACAGTGTCGAGCTAAACCTACGACCTGAAAGCCGTGGAGGAGCATCCCCCTCCTGTGAGCGTCACTTCTCATGTACGTACAGTCTTATATTGTCTTCTCCAAAATGTCGACATACACATTCGACAATGTTCTTCTGTACGCCACTTTTTGCACATCATTTCAATGTGTTTGAATTGTTCTGGGGTTAGAACTGAGTGGTAATTCTCCTCTTCTCATGGCGCGTTGCCTTTTGGAAACCTCAGTCGTGTAGAGTTGTTTTGATGTGCATTTGGTTTCACTTGCAGCTATGACCGTAGGTTAACTTCTCCCTGTTCGGTCCCCTGCAAATGGCTCCACAGTCCGGCTCTAATCAGACCCAAGCCAGCGCTAAACGTTACAGGAAACGTCAGCCTGTCGCTGTGTTTATTCAGTGCTGCTTCCTACCTCAGCTGTCAAGTGTCTCAAGCCACCGGGCAGCGTTTTTGTAGAATCTGAAGCTATAGTCAGCACCGGGAAAGTTTAACAAATGTTTCATTCACGTTTGTAACTTTTCCTAGCTTAATTCATTGACGACGGATTGAGGCTGCCCTGTATGAAGACGCTGCAAACCAAACGCCATTCAGTAATGGGGCAAATTAAGGTGACATCGCTTATTGACAAAGCTAACATACTGAGTAAAATGTGACACGAAATCTTTAGCTACTGTATCGAGACACACTTATAATCGGCAGCTATTTCATCCACCAAGCACGCTGTTTCTGTTTTTAACTTTACATTTAAAAAAAAAACACACATTTAAGTTCCAACAACTACTAGCAGGTTGTAGTGAGTCCTGTTCAAAAAGAGTAATAAGACTTCATTGAAGTACTGCTGGATATGCCGCTTTGTAGAAGAGCTGGACTCGATTCACACTAACTATTAAGTCGCGGGTTGTCAGATAAACACATTTGCTCATAAGCAGTTCATCATAAAATTGGCAAATCTTTAAGTGAAGTTTGGCGTGGAGTTCTGTACGACCGTCAAAGAGCAGCAGGTGCACAAGCAGAAAGTAACAAATACATGCGTCTAGATAAAATAGTTAATTATATTATACACAGTTAGCAACTGCACACCATTCAACTAGGAGATAAATATATATAAGTGTATACTAAATATATATTTTAAATAATAAACTGTTTAAAAACAAGTATCCTAAACCCATTTAAACAGTCGTGATTTCTGCATCAATCACAAACCTTTAAATCTGCATTCATGCTAGTCATTTCATTAACCTCCAGACCCTAAATAGCCAATTGCCAGTTAGGTACAGGCCAACTTGACAAACCACGAGGCTCTTGTTAGGCTTGATTTAGACTGTATTGGTTCGTGTTATCTTGGAGAGCACATGGAGAGAAACTTCCCCCCTCCCTGGTGCATCCATCAGTCATTTCACCCTGGCTCTGTAGTGTTGGCACAGTTGCTTTGCTGTGTATGTTTGTGGCTGCCAGTGACAATGTGCTTATCTATTGTTGTTCCCCCTTTCTGGACATTGTCTTCCACTCTGACCTTGAAAGATGACAAATGTGCTTCTCTATGCTAAATATATGGTTGCGGTAGAAAAGCGACATGAGATGAATGTGGGGGTACAATGAAACAAGATTTAACTTGATAGGTCAAGAGGTGGTACTGATGTTAAACAGACTGCTATGGTGCCCTTTTCAACCTCTGTATGACTTCTCCGTGCAGTTATTGAGTGCAAGTGGCTTTACTGGGAAGTGCATTATAATACTTTCATGGTAGATGTAGTGGATAAGGTGCACCACATTGCTTTAATGATAATGGAGTAAAGTGCTGCAGTTTTTTTTTTTCTGTCTCCAGAAATCCAGCTTGTCCTCTGAACACAGATATAGTGTTGCTTACTTGGGAATGTTCCCTACGGCGAGTAGATTATATCTATAAGTGCAGTTCGCTCAGTTGTTCCTGTGGCCAGCTTCAGCTGAGATTCTGCACCTCACTTATCTGCCATCAGCCACTTCTGCTTGTCACACATCTATTGCAGCATGTGATTTGAGGTCGTGCAGTCTAGCTATTGCTCTCTTGCACTGCGTTACAGCTCAGTACTCAAACTGACGAAAACAGTTTTTACTGTTGTTATTAGATGAGGTGAGTTTTTGACTTTCAACAACAGACAAACACTTTTATGACAAAGTCCAGTCTTGTTTGGCTTCGTAGTTCGTTCTTCTAGAATAGGCTGTTGGTTCATTACAGTCTTGATTTTATTGTCATAACTTCAGTCTAATCAGTAATGGACTTAATATTAATATTATACTCCACAAGTTAAAAAGATATCATCATTTTGCACATTTAGGTGTGAAGAGTCATCAGCGCTGACTTTGAGATGTTAGACTGTAGCGTCTGAATTCAATTCAATTCAGTCAGTCCCTCTAAAGACTAGCTAACAGCTGTTTGCAGATATTATGCTGATGACAGCAGTTTGAACACAAACTTCTGAATTACTGAGCAGACATAGCATTTCTTAGCTGAAGCATCTGCTGCTGTATTAGACAACATTTACTTTTGAAATTACACATACTGTAATGATGATGTGCTTGTAAGTGGTGAAGATTTTTTTTATTAATTTTCACTCAACTGTTTTGCACTTGTAGTCCTAACAAAAAATACATACATACACTGTCATATTTTGGTTTGCTTTGCATTTGCCAATGAAAATAAATCCATGCACATATATGGAGAGATGTGAATAATGTATATATAATATGTTCCACTTGTGTTCTGATCGCCTAAGATGCATTATAAAACTAAGTTTAAACAGAGTATCAGTTTCCAAAGATACTAAATATGTCAAGGTAAAAAATGTATTTACAGCATCATACTATCAGACAGTGTGCAATAGGATTATATCAAGTTTAAAGCCACTTCCAGGGGAAATCAAATGCTCCAGACAAGGAGCCAGGACAAATGGGAAATATATAGATATATTCATGTTTCTGACACAACCCAGTAGACACAATAAAGAGGAGACATAACAACTCTTGAACCACTCTCAAGCAACATATATTTTTTGCATATTGATCATAAAACCAGGGTGACGGGAACAGATGAACCACGATAACTAAGCATAAACAGCAGCTCACTCACATCTTGCTCAACTGATGATTTTGTGGACAAGTGTGCTGAATATTTCCTAAGGGTGGGAGAGGCTCAAGTTGCATAACGGCCCTGGCTTCCATGTGTGAATCATGCTAAATGCAGTGTACACTGAAGATGAGGGGAGAGCTCAGGAAGGGTTTGTGCCTCATGCTGCTCAGATAAATGCAACAAGCAGAGATCCTCTGCACCAAATCTGTTAAGCTTTTCACCATCACCTATCATCATAGAAGCACCTCCCTCTGTGCACATGACCTTGGAAGGTAGTGTGTGGGAGGGGGGCACGTTGTTGCTGTATGTTGAGGAGGGAGCGGTGGGTGTGTAGTGGGAACTTCCATTGCTGCTAATAGATGTAGAAATACTGCCGTCTATGCGGCCTAAGGAGAGGAACACTGATTTCCTTTGTTCCCCTGTGTGTGTATGCGTATATCTGTGTGAACACAGTGTCACTGTGGCCAAAACGGGACACATCAGAGCAAATGTCGTGACTGAGCAGCAGGTGATTGTACCGCTGCCATCCATCCTCAGCAGGGCATCATGACTCAGTGACGCTGTGTTTACAAGGTAGGCATAGAATGAACAGCATGTCTGCAGCAGTTGTGGTGCTTTTTGTGCATCTACACTGTAAGTGTTCAGGTACAGTTGAGTTGAGTGTAGCCCACATGCATAGATGTGTTTAAGACAAACGACTAAAGTAATGTAGCTGAAGCTCCTTCTTGGTAGACATGGCATGAGGCACTTGCTCAACTTACCTCTTAGACCTCCAAATTTCAAACCTTTAGTGTTGCCAGTAAAAGTGGAAGCATTTGGTAACAACAGCAACTCACCCACAAAGTCGGAATCATTATCCTCTTGATAAACGAAGCTACCAGCTACACAAAGCTAATAATTTAAGAAATCAATGAGTCTTACTAACTTTATGTGACTGTGTTGACCCTGCTAGGGATAAATATGTTTAGTGCTGTGACGCAATAAAAATAAAAGCCAAGGAATTAATTACAGTAGATGCTCAAAATGGACTTCAAAGTTCACGCCCTTATCTCTGTAGTGACTAAAATCCCCATTGGCATTGATTACTGCCATTAGTCTTTCGGAGTAATTCTCCACAGGTTTTTCACACTTGATTTTGAGCAGTTGATTGTATTCTTCCAGACAGTGTTTGGAGTTCTGCCCAAAGAGTTTGTTTTTTGTCCCAGCAGACTAGAGAATCTTTTTTCTTGTGCTCTCCAAGCAGGCTATAGCCTGCATTTTACTTAGTGTTATCTGTCTGTCTGTCTGTGTTATGTGTCCTTCATAAAGAGTGGATTGATGGAGTGATGCTGAGAGGGCTGCCAAGCCAACAGGTTCTTCTATCAATGCAGAGGACTTAAAGCCTTAAGCTAAGTTAGACCAAGGTCGTTCTTATCCTGTTACTCAGTTTGGAAGAATCGTGGTGTTTCAAACCTCTTCATTTCACAATTACAGGGGCCATTGTGCTCCTGGAAACACTCTTGCAATAGTTTTATACATTTGTCCTGATCTATTGCACACTATAATTTCGTTCCAGAGGTCTACAGAGAGTTTGTTGGACTTCACGTTTGGTTTTTGACCTGACATTCAATGTGAAATGGGAGATCTTCTAAGCACAGGTGTTTATCTTCCTAAATTGCATGTGTCACAGTTGGACTTGAACTGCTATTCATCAAGATAATCAACACGAAATAGAGTATGTATCAAAGCAGAAACGTTATGAAATCATTATTCATCACTAAATAACACACAAAGTTTTAAAAAAGTATTACTAAAGTGAGTTTCACATTCAGACTTACCGTTATTGTAATCTGTGTCGTCAGGAAATGTGGCTGTGGTTTGTTCAGATTTTTTGACAGTCATCAAACAACTCAGTAGCTGTTGCTAAATTGTAATTCATATGGTGCTTAATCCCACCCACTTGAACCCAGATAGAGGAACACAATGAAAACACAGGTCTTTAATGTTACATAACCTAGACTTTTCGGCTTTTGACAGCACAAAGTATGCTCAAGTAGACACCTATTGCTCACTTGACTTGCTTCTTTAGCAAATTGAGAAAATATGTTTTCAAAAACTATTCATTATTTAAAAAAAAAAAGGAACATTGGTAGAGCTCAGAAAGTAGGGCATAAAAAACCTGGTTACCAGTAGAACCATAGGTGTATCTACAAAATGGAGTCATCAGCATAAAATTTTGGGATCAATATTTTATTGTTTTCCAAGGAAATACAAATAAAATTAGTCTGAATACATAATATAGCAAAAGACCAGGACATGCTGACATTGTCAGAGTTAGAAATAATGATTATAATGGAAATGATGACTGTGTTCTTAAGACTTTCCCTTCATCAAAAACAAAACACCTTTTGCAGCCTGACATACCTTAAGCATTCTAGCTGCCAATTTTGATTCCTCAAGGTCCTTCCACTCTGTACAAATCTCCTATTATACCACCTCCAAAGCAAGTATTGCATGAAGATGTGTTTTTCTTTTTTTTTAATGAGATCAACGACTGCTGTGGCTGAAGGACATTACTTTCCTCCAGAATGGCGTATACAGTAGTTGTTTCACAGTAATGTAGGACTTGTGTAAGTTCATGATTGTTTAGTGTAAACTTAATAAAGGTAATTATATATTATTTGTTAATATTATGATGGCTTCTCTTTTGGAGATATTTTAACATGTTACATATACAGTGTAAATCTATGTGCATATGTGTCTGTTTTTCTCATATGCCCTCCTCCTGTGTCTTTATGCGTGTGCGTGTGTGTGTGTGTGTTTGAATGTGTCACACCAGATCTTACTCACAAAATACGGCGTTATATAACCACTTCATCTTCAGAGCTGCAGCCCCAACATAGGGCTAAAGGCTCACAACCCTGTGTGTTGTGCGTGTGGGTCTGTGTATATGTACTTTATGTCTGTCTAGCTATAGGTTGTGTTAGGTGAGGGGTTGGGCTTAAAGGCTAGAGAATGCATTATGTGCATAATCATTATAAGTGTCGTCATAAAGATTAGACCATAGGGGTGTGTGTTTATGTTAATGCAGTGTGTGTGTGTGTGTGTGTGTGTGTGTGTGTGTGTGTGTGTGTGTGTGTGTGTGTGTGTGTGTGTGTGTGTGTGTGTGTTCAGTGAGACCAAATGGGGCTCTATGATAGAGGAGCTAAAGCAGATTAGCTCAAGGACTTGAGTGCAGGTGTGTGTGTGTGTGTGTGTGTGTGTGTGTGTGTGTGTGTGTGTGTGTGTGTGTGTGTGTGTGTGTGTGTGTGTGTGTGTGTGTGTGTGTGTGTGTGTGTTTGAAGGGCGGGCATCTGTTGCTGTTTTCTCCCTCATGAGGCCAGGTGAAAAGACCTGGGAAGTCTTGTGTGGGCTATGTGTGTGTGCTATGACTCAGTCATTTACTTCAAAGCAGACCAGTGTTTGGGTTACACAATACATGTACAAGAAGCCGACTGCTTCTTACCGTGGGGCATTGTTTGAAAAGATCAGATCTTTGTGATTTTCAGTCCATTTTTAGTTATTTGCATATCAATGCTAATTTCTGAATAAAAGAAACAGGATTTTTATCCTAGGCATTACTTGTTATTCGAGATGACAAGCAAACAAAGCAGTTTACAGCCTCACTATAACTGCAGTCAGGTTTAGAGAATTTCCTGTGTTATGAACCTAAATTACAATGGTGAACTTCAACATCCTGTTCTCTCTTCTGGCAAGCAACAGACTGTCCATATTTAATCAACTGAAATTAGGTATGTCTTCTTTTCTCTTCACAAAAGGCTTCCTCCTTCAGTCACACTCCTTTACTTTTCATCAACTGCAAATTGACATGCAGCACACCCATTACTGTAACAAGTGATTGCAGCTGACGCAAAAAGAAAGAAACAAAAAAGTGTCCTATCAGGAAGTTTTTACATGTTAGACCTGCTCTGCTCTCGTTACATACTTTAAAGCTGAACGTCTGCACTGATCAGCAACAACAGGAAATAACCATCCTTTTATTTTCACACCTAAACACTATATTTAACAAGGCCATATATGCACCGTTTCAGGTCAGTATTTATTTCTGGTGCTCTACCGAAATAGCTTTCCTTTTGAAGTTGACATAGTAACTCTTTCAAGTTAGTTAGTTTTAAAAAATATTCTCTCCTCAAAAACAAACTTTCTCTTCAAGATTTTGTTTCTGTGTGATTTCTTGGACATGCATTCAGCTCACAATGTATTACTTTGCCATTGTTTTACATAGACACCCATTATCAGTTAGGGTACGTCTATAAAATACAAAAAAAAGAATATTTTAGTCTATAAAACAGTAAGTATATGCCCATCAAAATTTCCTACAATTCATCTCAGTATCACCATAATAATTATAATAATTATATATAGAAATTAAATAAAGCCTTAACAAATATCCACACAAATGGTGTTGATAAGATCCTGCAAGTTATTTATAGCTGAGCTTTAGCTTATTAGTCTCCCTATATCCATCAGCGTAGAGTTGTGCACTCTAATAATCATCTATCCATCCATGGTCTGACATTCAGCCCTCTAATAGTAGCTGTCTACATCATAGTAGTATGTTTATTAATTTAACTTAACTAAAACACTACTACGAGGCTGCAGCCATTACGACATTATTGCACAGACTTCCTGTTGTCATTCCATGCCATATCAAAATGTCTGCTAAAGACAAAGACTTACACAGTAAAATCTTATGATGTTGAAACCAAACACCTCTTTCCTTCCAACATGTCCTGGTAGGAAACGCACTGTAGTGAGAGATAAAATAAAACAGTCAGTAGGAAGGACGAGTGGAACACATCTCCAGATGGTGCCAGGTTTAAACATTTTATCCTCTGCTGCATGGGAATCTATCTAGTACTTTAGTATATGAGCATCCTTATCAAGCTCGGTTCTCCTTGGTGTTTATCATTACTCTGCAAATTAGTAGGGGTGTCTTTGCTGGGGGTTAGGACATTTTGAAATATATATGTAGTTTTGAAGCAATTATGTGAACACTTGCGCAGGAATAACCTTTATGAAGATTTCCAGTCAAGATTTAGAGTACATCATAGCACAGAAACAGCATTGGTAAAGGTCACTAATGATCTTCTATTAGCATCACACAATGAGCTACTCTCTATACTCCTCTTGTTAGATCTTAGTGCTGCATTCGACATTATAGGTCACAACATTTTATTACACAGACTGGAACATGTCACTGGGCTTAAAGGAACAGCACTAGTCTGTATGGCTACATGACCCCTTGGGCAATATTATTACATTTACATTTATTAATTTTAGTTATTGGACACTTTTATCCAAAGCGACTTACAAGTGAGGTACAAAGCACGTAAATATCTAAACCAAGGAGACAAACTTTAAAGTGAAGTGCTTTAGAAAGAGCTGTTTCAGTTTACAACCTCAAGTAATACTGTGAGAAATCTTTGACCAGGATATCTCCTTTACATCATACATAAAGAGTTCTGACTGGAATCATCAATCAAGCTCCATCCTACATTAAAGACCTCATAGTATCATGTTCCTAGAGTTTCCAAATGTAGAATGGGACCTGCTGGGGGACCTCTACTGACAAACTGAGCTCCTCTCCTGTCTCCTTTATCCATCCAAATGCCACCATTGCATGTACTTTATGTCTTCTCTCTCCCGTAGTTGTGCTTCTCTTTGTCTCCCTCTCTCTCAGTATTTTTCTGCAGGTATCCTCAGCCTTGGAGCTGAATATTTTCAGAGTGCAGTTACTGGCCCTACTGACCAGCCCTACCAGTTTTGTTTTGTTTTTTTGCTTCTTGTAGTTTTTTGTTGTAGCAGCAAACAGGCCATTAATGCTACTTCGAACATAATATTACTTTTGTAGCATAAAGCCTGTCAACAAAGGTCTTACAACAAGAAATATTTTTGGGATACTGTAGTGAATTTGCAGGCCTCTGTATTAATATGCAGGAGACCACGAGGTGGCATGTGTGGGTGGTGAACGTTGTAAACATTAGGCATTAAGCTTGAAGCACTGCTGTGTCTAAAAACAGCCTCACTAAGCTGCTGGCATGGCTGTATTCTAGACTTCGGCTCCTGTTTAACTCTCACTTCCATTTGTCAATAAGATTGCACAGAATATTTTATTTGAATGTAAAAGATGATGCCAATGGTCATTTAGTCCTTCCTTTGTCCACAGATGTCTTGCATTTGTAAGTTTGCTTGATGTCAGCACCATCAGGGGATGGACGGCTCAGCAAAATCAGCAGCCAGTAATGACAGTGACAATGACAGCTGAAACCTCCAACTAGCACCCACGTCTCTGACCGCCCCTATGTTTCTGCACAGTGCTAAATACGCCATCAAAGCACTGTTGCTGAGCTAAAAGGAAGAGAGTAATTTCCAACATGGAGGACATAGCAGTAGACAACCTCATAGACTTCGACCTTCCCTCAGAAACCACTGCTCTTAGCATGAATTCTGGTCTCCAAGGCCATACAGACATTTTGTCCCCAGAGCCACCAGCCTCTATGAGCGTCCACCAGCAGCCCTTACTGCCGGAGCCCATGGTGCCAACCAAACCCAACTCTCACCATCACCACCAGCACCAAGAGGAGGGAGGCAGTGATAGCGATGCTACAGAGTCGGCAGACAGCGAGAACGACATGGACCCGCCCTCTCATACATGGGAGCTGAGGAGGTCATCATCTTCGTCTGCTCACAGTGGGGAGGATGCTGACCCTGAGACAGTAGAGAGGAGGCAGTTTATGAAGGCTTATGTGGAGAAGGTGTTTCATGGAACGTAAGAAAGTTTTTAGGGGTCCCAACACCAGCCAGGTGCTAGGAACCTAGTGTTTTTTTATTTATATTTAATAGTATTTAATTATTTTTTGTATCACATGTGGTGAAGCTACATGACAGCATTGTAATGTAACTAATTAGTACTTGCTGCTAGAGATTACCATGTTCGTCTGTGCTGAATGTACAGGTCATTTGCATAAATGTCAGTCAGAACTGTGGTAAAATCAGTATGATAAATAATCTGTTTACAGGATCTGTAAATTGAAGTTCTAATGAGTATGCAACATGTTTTCACAGGGAGGACTTTGACCAGGAAGAGAAGGCTCGTTTCGGAGAGCTCTGCAGTGGGGAGAATGGCAAAGGCAGAGAGTGGTTTGCTAAATATGTCAGCGCACAGGTGAATATGGCAAAGTTAGGAATTGGTATCTTGTCAGATGTCATGTGTGACCTTTTAGTGGGGGGAAACATAACATTGTAAATGAATAGGTCAAAGGATTACAGGTGCTTTATTACATAGTCCAGCAGTTTATAGAGAGTTGAGTCCAAAACCAAAACAATATAGCTGTCACAATTGCAAACAGCATTGTTTACAGAATTTCTTTCTTTTAACTTTCTCTGTCATATTGTGTTCACAGCGCTGCCACTCTAAATGTGTGAGTGAAGCCACCTTCTACAGACTGGTGCAGTCCTTTGCAGTTGTATTGTTTGAGTGAGTAGACTGCTGCAGGGGTTTTCCCCTCTTTAAATGTAACAGATAATACTGGTGATTATGTATAAACATGTTATTATCAGCAGTTCCCACAAAAAGAAATCTGTCAGTGCTTTCTGAAATAATTGACTGTAATAATGCATTTTAGTAGACTATTTTAATTCCAGAAGTGATGCCACAACAGGAATGTCTGAAAAGAGATGGTGTGTTTACAGGTGTTACCAGATGGACGACTACAGCCCGGCCAAAAACCTCATGACTATGTGCTTCACATATTACTACATCGGTACGATCTAATCAAACTCTCTAGACTTTTTACACTTGCTTTTCTTTTCAAACATGTCACAATTGCTAGTTTTGCTAGGCAAAATAAAAGGGTTCTGCAGCATAAGAAAGCCAGCTGTGTGTGTCTAGGTAAGTATGACTCCTCAATGCTGACACATACAGTGTTACCACCACAGGTCTGTCCTGTGGCTTCTCTTGCAGCAACACCACAAACACATATGCAGGGACTTTGTGGGGTTGCAAGAAGCTAGTGTTTGTGCTTGTGAAAGCAGGAAGCTCTGTATGATTAGTGTACCACTGTGGCAAAATACATTGTTTCAATATCTGTCTACAGTCACTCTGGAAGTAATTTTGTTCACATGTGATTAAAGCTGCACTACAGATACCTGTGTGTAGTAGTGGAGAGTCTCCTTGCAAACATGTAAACAGAAGTGTGTAAAACATAATTTTATTGATGTCATCTACACATAGAAATCACAATTTGACTTCCCTGCTCTCCTCTTATTCAGGGAAGTTCCAGCCATCTCCCTCAGAGTTGCTAGATCGTGGTGGTCCACCAGCCGGTCTCGACTCGTACCTCAACAAGGCCAACTCTTGGCTGTCCGGAAAGAAGGATGCAGCAGAGCGCCTCCTTAAAAACACATCCAAGACTGATGTCAAAGGCTTCTTTGGAGGCCTAGAGAGCAAGCTAAGGAGCTCAATGGCTGCTAAGACAGAGTGAGAAAAAAGCATCTCCTCCTATGGATTGTTTAACACTGGCAAAAGTGTTTTTAATTCCTCACCCTTCCCTTTCTCTTCCTTTACAACTGCGTTCTCATATTTAGAGATGAAGAGAGTCCAGCTGAGACAAAGCTCAGATCACCAGGTATAGTGTGCCAGAAATCAGTAAAGCAGCACTTTTTAAGGGCAATAGACAGTAGAAAATTTTAATTCTCCTGGTCTAGTGCTGTTTTTTTTTAAAACATGATTTAAACATGAATTTAGATGTACCACTGCCTGTCACGCTTTCTGTCCATCCACAGTTTCTGAGGAAAAGAAAGGAGAAAAGGTGTATCTGTACACACATCTGAAGCAGCAACCTATCTGGTAAGTTGAGGATCTAATATTTATCATCGTTGTGCATAATGAGACACTCTTATTGTCTTTAAAGCATTTTTACTGTCCATCAACACTATCTGCACATAGTAAGTAAGACTATTTAATAAAATCCATAATATTTCAAATGGATTAGACTTCATTACAGAAGCCTCTACCTCCAGTTGTGACATTAAGTGCTACAGGTCACTGTAGTAGAGAGTAAGCAGGGTAGTTTGTAGAGTACAGCTCAATGGTAACTGAGTGTATTTATGTAACTGCTCAGTTAATGAAGTGAGGCTTTGTTTTTGTTTTTTTTTGTTTGTTTTTGTTTTGTTGTTGTTGTTTTTGCTTTCTCATGTTTTCAAGGCTGAACAATGAAAATGGTAAAGCGCTGGTCAATGTGCTTCTTAACTGTATGCAGTGGAGACAGAAGCAGGGCCAATATGACAGTTATGTACAACAAGAATGTAACTCCTGAAAATCTACTTTTTGAGTATTAGATACATTCTAATACTCATTTAGGCTTATATAGAGGCACTAAAATGTTTATAGTCTTCTCCTTCACAGACAACTGCCACTTTACTCAGCTTGGATTACCAGTGATGGATAAAAAGTTTGTGTTGAGAAGGCTGGAGAGGGACTAAGAGTTCAATAAGCACTTTCTTTTATTTCTCTTGTCTAGCGAGTCAGTGTATCAAGGTTTTGTTCATATGCATACATTATACTTGTGGTATAAATGTATGACAATAAAGTTTTGCATCACTATTTGATAGGGATGTGTATTGGTGATACATGTATCATGATACAGGGGATTCAATTCAATACTGTATGTTGAAAATATTACAATACTGTAAACAAGGCTATATATTCTGTGTATATTTTTTTAAATCAAATTTCAGGAAACTGTCATAGTGTAAAGAAGACACCAAGACTGCCATCTAGCAGTCTAGGGTTAAAACACAACAGAAAATCAACCACTGTCTGCCGTTTATGTTTGCATGTAAATTATTATTTAATTAACTTAATTCAGTTTTTTTCAGAGTCGATACAGTATCACACAACACAATATTGCAAAACAACAGTATGATCTAATTAGCTAGAGTATTAAGACAATTTTTCACTCAATTATTACAGGAAAAAATCAGTAAATGTATTTCAATCATTACAATTAAATCATTTTCATAATTAAATTAGTCTGTTTTCACAATAATGATCAGTAGTAATGGTGAAATATTGTGCATATAAGTGCAAATAATAGGGCACAAATTTGCACTTCTTTTCTTTTGCTGAAAACAGTTTCTGGCTGCAGGAAACAGGATGAATTGAGAGCAAAGAAACACAGCAGAAAATGTCACTCAAAATAACAAAAATAATGATAAGTTGGTAAGAACTGAGGGGAACTGTTGAGTCAGTTGCTTATTCTGTGAGTTTATCACAACAAGTAACCTCCACACAGAAGTAGTAGTGAGAATCATTGTCAATAAACTGTTTAGTAGAATATCTGCTACCCAGCTCCTCTTAGCAGTTTTTTGTGGTCTTAAGTGAACTAGAGAAGTAGATCAGGCAGGAAACCTATAACCTTTCATCCATTCTTTCCGTCAGGCATACACTACGGTTTTGGAATGCTGCATTTTTTGATGCTGTCCATTGTGAGAGGACAAAAAGATCACCGACCACAAGGTGAGTCTGCACACATTTATCTGAGTTTACACAGATAAATAAAGCAATGAATGAACTGTTTATTTACACAATGTATGGCCAAACTGCATGTAGAGAAAATGGATCTTTTAAAAGATGCAGGAAGTGGTGTGTGTTTTCCTGTGTGTGAAATAATAATAATAATAATAATAAAAAATAAAGGTTGAAGATCTGGTACTGACATACTACTGGCTTCAGCAGAGACAAAACTCAGTGTGCTTCTGCCTTAACCACCACTGCTGCCATTCTCCTGATGTGCCACACTGTCTCTTCTCCTCTTTTCTCTTTTGTTATTCTCCCTCTTTCTGCATGTTGACTTAAACCCTTTGTCTCCTTGTGCCTTGCTGCCGGGCAGGGGGACGCAGGATCAAGAGAAAGATGAGAGGTCTGTCCTTCTATATGTCCACTGCCCTTACAGCATCTGGTGCCATCATGGTGGTCCAGACTAACTCTGAAGGGCGCAGAAAGCTAGCTGAAAAGCTGATTTCTGTGACTAGGCAGAAATCCTTATGTGACACACTTGAACAATTGTGTGTTTAGCATTTCCCTGTTCTGGTCAGAGTCTGAACATAAAGAGCTGTATTTTGAATTTCCACCTGTAGCCCAAACAGCTACAGTGCTAGCTAGCTGCCTGGGTTATAGTATAAAAATAGCAATACATCAAGGTGTATTCATGACGTATAAATTCAGGATCACTTAAAATGTATTAGCATTGGCATATTGTTTATGGAATTTGAACTCTAACTCGTTAGCAGATTTTGTAGTCATAACGTTTTGGTTAAAATATGCTTCAAAACATTTCTTATTGTGGAGAGATACTTGACGTGAAGTCAGACTCTGTGAAGCAAAGTGGCTTAAACTCATATTTTATTCACAACAAAACATAGAAAGCATATCAGCTGTTTATAAGCATTTTGCAATGTTTTAACTAGAATTAATTCATAAACTGATTAGTTTTACAAATTAAAAATTGGTAAGGTCATACTGCACCTTTTCAGTTGAAGTGATCACAAAATGCAAAATGGACATTTGAAAGCAGAAAACAAATACATTGAAAGCTGCAATACAATAATCTAATTATAAATATAACAAGGCTAAAGCCTTAACATTAATGTAGCAATTTAAAATGTAGTCATTATTTTAAGATTATGTTTTTTTATTGTGTTTAACTTTGAGTTTATTAAAGCATCAATTAAAAACTAATTTGATTAATGAATTTATATAGTGGCTTTTAAAATGTGTCAGCGTAATAGTTGATACTGAAGGATAAAAAGCTGCAGGAGATACTGTATTGAGAGATGTGATGGACAAACATTCACTAACTGAGAGCCGCTTGGTTTTTAGCTCTGCTGTAAAGGCTGAGGCTCAAGGTGTGGAAGTGGCCCTGGGACGGTTTTACTGCTTGTCAGATGCACTTTAGTGAGAAGTCATGGAATTGTGGTAAATAATCCCAGAATGAATGACTAAAGTCCGGTGAAGCTGATTCCTCAACTGTGAAGCTGATGTGTCCAGTAAATAGATTTAATCTGCTCAAACATAGCAAAATATCACTAGAATATAAAAAAAAAAAAAAGTTAAAATTGGATTATTGTGATTGTGTAATGTTCAAAGTGTACAGTATTGTGTTGCTTTACTTTGACTTGACTAGTTTGATACTTGTTTCTGCGCTTTTCAAAACTTTCTTCATCTGGCTTCTGTTGGCATGTTGTTGTTGTTGTTGCCTAATAAGTATTTTGCTTCACCCAGGTATTCTGTTGTGTAGCTATTAAAATTATTTTTGTGCCTACGTCAGATTATCAAATGTATCACACCCACTTAATATCCACTATGTGCAAAGAGACCTTGTATAATGTCTGGAATGGTATTTATATTTAGAATTTAGAGCAAGAGACAGTGGTAACAGACCCACTGCAGCCTCAAGTGTCTACAAGTGTTGTCAGTCTTTTCATAGCTCACTGCATGTTCTCACCATTAATCTACTTACATGTGTTCTCATTTTTGCATGCCTGTATTTTATGTCTACTGCAGCAGACTGATTGCAAGGATATGTTGTACATGCCATAAATAGACGCATCCATCTAAAACAATTGAGCATGGCATTTTCTGGTGTTCTACTCTATGTATTTTGTCAGTTTTAGTTTTACAACACAGACTTTTTTTTTTATCACGTTTTAAATATTAAGAGATGTATCGATTGCCATCTTTTTAGCCGATTACAATTTCAGATCTTTTGAAATAGCATAGAGCCTGAAGCATGGCTAAGAATGATGGCTTTGAGCAGGGAAGCAAAGTGGGCAAACAGCGAGGAGCAAAGAGGCTACCCACTCCATCTCACTCTGGTGCGCACTGTGAACCATTATTCTTGTAAATGCGACTGGCCCAGAATCATTTATCTCAGATTGATTTGCCTGTCATTAGTCGCAGCCAGTGATGCTTAAAAACGACCCTTTCCCGATTCTCAGCTGATTTATTGGTACATCTCTAGTGAATATATTGGCAGTTTCCTATTTACATATCCAGCAGACACAGAGCAAAGTTAGCTTTCATATACCATGTTATAATCATTTTTTGTCCACCTCATGAATGTAAGTGCAGTCTTAGCTCCGTTTTGGCCTTCACTAACTCAAATATTTGACTTTTTAGCTGCTAAATTAATCAAAGAGCCCATATTATGCTTCTTTTGTGCTGAAAAATTGTATATCATAGTGAGTGGCAAGTTTAAAAATGTGTGCGGACAGGATCTTTCAAAAACCACCATTTTTGAGGTGCTTATGCCCACCCACCTCTTTCCTGACCCATCAGTGACACAACGAATAAAGAATAAAAAATTTGGAGAAGAAGAAAACATGGATGCACGACGATTTACAAAGACACAGAGATCCTGTGGTAGCAGCAGACACAGCTGAGCGTCCCTAAGTTAGAATGGTATCAGATAAACATACTACTTTACCACCATCTAATCTCCTACTGTCATAAAAATAGTTTTACATAGTAGTAAAAGTTCTACACAATGTCTCTAGGACATCCTGACTGTCCTGCTGTGTAATTAGCACAAATATTTCTCCTGCTTTAGAGTTTGAGAGAAGCTAATGTTATGTGGCCACGTTCAACAAGCTAACCCAGTAAACAAACAAGAAAAAACAAACTTTGAATGAGACCCAGGTTTAGGTCACAAACAGTCAGAATCAGTCCATCTTTGAGTTTCAGGCTTGAAATTAATCCAGCATCCACAGACTGGTCAGAACTTCTCTCTCTCACACACAAACACAGCTTTTAAGCTTTGTCCACTTCAGTGAGAACTGCTCCAAAAACAAATCAATCCAGAGTTTGTTGATCCTCGGAGGATTGGAGCAAGAAGCGACTTCAGTGAGCACTGATAAAACATTATTGTGAGTGTGGATTCTACAAAATAGGATCATTTATGAAGGAGTGCACTTGTAACATACTTTGCGTGTCTACATGCACCATTATGTATGTGCAAAAATAACCCAAAAAACATTTTGTATAATATGGACATTTGATTTGGTTTTGAGAAGATAGTGGTCAGTGAGTTTATTATTGTTGCTGCTGGAACTTATATTAATGACAGCGGAGTATAGCATTTCTGCAAATTGCCAGATGGCATCACATAAGTAGGAGAGAATTTGCGTATTAAAATGTATTAGATGCAGTATGGAAGGAATCCTGTTTATTTCCAACCTGTTGTCCATTAAATGTTTTTTAATAAAAAAAAATATTTATAATAAAAGGCTGATGACCTATACATATTTTTGTAGCGAGGCTACCTATGTTTTAATAATTTTAGATTACCGTAACCGTAATTCCACTACAGGCAATCCATAGATGTCTGCACATGTATATGTGCATCTGTTTTCAAAACTCTTCAGTGCAGCCAAGTTCTTGTTCATACCTGTCATGAGGGATATGTAGCAAAAATGAAAGTAAATAAAGTATGCAGTACATCCTCTCTGTTTTGACAGGCCTCGTGACTTTAGTGGTGTTGGTGAATTCACACTTGGAAACATTTAGCAGGCTACCAAATATTTAGTTGACATTAATACACAGTGTAATACGCTGTACTTTTCATCGGCTTCTTGAAAGTAATGATTCTTTGCAATCATTTGTTTTATTGATTTATTCTTGCTGATGGCTGCTTCATATCTCTTGCTTTTTGATATTGTTTTATGTGTAATGCAGTCTGTGTGCATCCCATTACAAAATGAACAGTTACAGGGATGGATGTCATGGTCTGTTAAAGGCACTTCAAGTAGCCAAGTAGCTGTTTTTAACCTCGGACAGCTCACAAACTTTTCAAAACTTAAGTATCCCATTGCCCTGCATTTTTAGGCTGTTTATGAAACCAGTGCTACTGTGGTATTCCTACTAAATGTCAACATGACATTGATAGGTGATGTTTTGACACCCACCCCTGGCTTGTTTCTCTAGAAAAGCTGAAGGTCAAATAGAGACTTTGGAATTAATGCCTCACTGTCTGTGCTGCAGGGAGAAGTGGTGTCATATGACCCAGGAGGAGAGAGATGACAGCTCCAAAATCGATGAGAACATTGCCTTCGGCCAGCTGGGGTAAGCAAGATGCAGAGTGTCATCTATGTACTAATACAATGGAATAGGCCATACAGACGCTGTAGTTATGTCTTTTATACCGATATTAGCCTCATAACAACAATATTTTTATTGGTCTTACAGTGTGTGTCACCAGAAACATACACCTATATATAGGCTCCCACATTAAGTGTGGAAACATGACACCAAGTTTATTTTTACTCTACAAGTCTATTTAACCTGGCCTCCATATTAAAATATTTCACTAAAAGATTAAACCAAAGTATTTCTACAGAAAATTGAGAATAAAGTAAGCACAGTTCAAACAAAATATCCAGCATCCAAGGCTCAACTGAGGTTCACACAAGACTCTACCTGCTGCTTACACTGTGTTTCTGGTGTATTTACTTAAAATAGTAATAATAATATTGGTGAAAAAAGTAAGAAAATACTAGGTACTGTACATTAAATACCTCAATCATTCCACCTTTATCTCCAACCAGAAGGTTTGACATATTTAGGTGTGTTTATTGGGGGCGGCATTAGCTCAGGTGGTAGAGCAGTCGTCGAACCCCAAGGTGAATGGTTTGATTCCCTCTTCCTCCTGGCGTCTTGCTGAGGTGTCCTTGGACAAGAGACCCGAAACACCGTAGTAGCGCCGATATTTACAGTTTGGCAGCTGTCCAACCACATTGAGTAGAAATACATGGTAGAAATAGTTATTGTTCAAAATGGCTATCATTGCTGGAAGCTGTTTTTTTTTTTATATCTCTATAGACATACGGAGGTCCATCTGCAAACATCAGTAGTTTGCAACTCAGTCAACTATTACATTTCTTTAGCATAAGGTTAGAAATAGGTTATTATTGAACTATAATCATGCACTCTGGTAGCGCGGCTTATTAATTTTCTCTTCAAAGATTTATGGAAGTAATAAGTAGATTTTATGTGAGTGTCAGCTTAAGTTCATCATATGATTATATCAACATTTGAGATAGTGAGGCTTTAGAATTTGTTGCCTTTTAATGTCTGCAAGGGGGGGATGGACATCCAATCCAATCAAATCCAAATGTCACCTTGGACACAGTGGGTGACATTAATTAATCAATTCACTTTTGGTGGCCAAATGTCAGAGGTCAAGGTCGTAGTGACCTCATGTTCATCCAATTCTTGTTGTGAATGTAATGTCTCAGGAACACCTTGAAGAAATTTCTTCAAATCAGGCACAAATTGTCACATAGGAACAAAGATTAACTAGATTTTATCAATCACTAAAATCTAGACTTTTAATCAAAGGTCATGTTCACTGTCACCTCATGTATGTCCCATTCTCATCAATGATGTTTCTCAAAAATGCGAGGACGCGATTCATTATATCTGGGACAAACATCATGCATAAACTTATTAGAAAATAAGTCTAGGCAGAGATGCGTGTAAACTAAAACATCACTGGTTACCAGGTGTATACAACTACAGTGTGGTACTTCTAGTTCTACCCTATGACCTGCATTGTCTAATTTTTGTATGTATATATTTACTGTTTTAGCTTTTGTCGTTCTGTGTTAGAATGTATAAATTATAAGCTGATGTTTTGTGAATAATTTGAATAGTTTCCCATTACACTGAGATTAAATTGGTATTTTGTGTATTTTCAGTACATTTACCCATAACATGCTGGCATTTGGGCTCAGTAAGAAACTGTGCAATGACTTCCTGAAGAAGCAGGCAGTCATTGGGAACCTAAATGAAGGTAAAGCTTAATTCCCCATAAAACACTGAAACTATCTCTACTATAACCCATTCAATTTGGTATTTGTAGATGTACAGTCAGGGTCACTTCACAGTAATTTATAATTTAAAGTAGATATTTTTATTATAGCAGTGAATTATTGCTTGCATTTGCAGTTCCTATCAGGTTTTTACAGTTTTATTGTGAGTTTCCACTTATTGTTTAGCTACCTCCACTGCAGATTTACTGGTTTGGTTTATTCTCACTACACACATAGTATTATTCTCACAGCAGAAGTATATATACTTCCACTGTACACTACTTGTCTAACCAATAAATATTTTCATATGTTCAACTACAAAGATGATGTCAATTTTAACATCCTCAAGGCAGCTTTAAAACAAATACATGTCTTTTATTCCTTTGCAGAACAGTACAAGTTGCTGAGTGACCACATAGAGAAAATGGCGGCGGAGTGAGTTTGTGGTCGACTGATGGTACACAAACTTCAGCAATTTCTTTTTTTTTTTTACCTCGTAATACTCTCTGTTGTTGCATTTGTGTGGTGTCCTGCTGGAAAACAGCATAACCTACTGCACTGAGCAGTGCCATAACTGTAGCAAACCCTGTTTATCTAACGTGGTGGTGGTCCTCTGCACCCTGCTCTTTATCAGCAATAATGCATCGTCATCAGCTCTGTGCATTATCTTACAAAAACTAAAAGCAAACGTGAAACCATCGAGTATAAAATCTATACCATTTCAGTATGCCATCAGACACTTTGGATTTATACATTATAGTATACTTTGAGCCATGACACGACTCATAGTATTTTAGCAGTTCTTGCTAAAAATGCTTGTTTGCTTCTTGCCCACACTTTAGGCGATAAAACTAATACCACTCTCACATATGTATGTTAAAAATGAAGCTTCACCAAGGAAGCTGTCTTATCATGAAGCCTGGCGAAAACTTGTCACGTTTAACGGTACATTAAACAACATATAACATGTTCATTAGTGAGCTTTAGAGGTCTTGGCAATTCAAGATTTTATGTTTTCACTGGCTAACTCATCTGCAGCTTTATGCTGTGGCTTCATGTGAAACAACTGCTTTCTGAAGATATGATACTACCTATTTCAGTCTCATTTTTGCATAGATACAATCAAGCGGTATTCATTTTAAAATGTTTGAAATTTGAATCTGTATTATACCCCCGGGCTCGTCTTTTGCCCTTGGGTAGGTCTTTATCCTAATCCTGATTCCCTGACTAAACACTAATGCAGAGGCTGCAAAGATCTCTCTTACCAGCTAGAGGTATACTAAGCAGTTATTCCTCTTCTGTTGCATGCATGCATTTCACTTGTATATCTATCTGGCATGTGGAAACAATATCAAGCAAATGTTAAAAAACTATGTCAGTTGCTCTTTGGTAACATTCCTTAATTGCATTACTCCAACTTACCACTGTGGGGTAGCATTGTATCTTCATTTAAAGCACTCTTCAAGGGGAGATTCCCAAGTCCAGAAATCCCTACTAGCTGTTTTTAGAATATCTCAATGTGCACTTTTTAAATAGTGAAATATAGGTATTTGTATTTGAATGCCGTTTGACAAGTTAATTCCAAATTCAGATGATTGAACTGTTTTAATCTATTGTGTTGAAGAAGGATTTTGTAAATACTATACATATTTCTCTGTATGTTGTAACAGATCACATGTTGTTGTGATTGTGAACTGTGGGCCTTTAATTGCAAATGTTTAAATAATAGATGTAGATTAGACTAGTTCATGTGAACATGAAGAGCCTAAATGTTGAACTGTAATTGTTCCCCCATACTTCCCACCTCTGTTTACTGAGGTTATTCAGTGTTTGCATATGGTGTTGTGCAACAGTCTGCAATGTAAATGTACATCATTCCTTTTCAGCAGCAGCGTAATCATCCAGATCACATGGAAAGCATTGTCTCTACCAAATTAACATTGTTTTAACTGACTGTTCCTTTAACTGACTGTTCCATCTCTCCCCTGTTCCTTTGCATGCGCTTCATGTACATTTCTTAAGATTGGAAACATACTGTTAGACCAGGTGCAGAATGTTTAACCACCCTCTATTCCCTAACATTGTGTCCTGATGGGATCTTCCCTCTGACCATGTTGGAACTTTTTACAACCCTCTGGGTTAGATAAAGTATTGACCTACATATTGTAATTGTTAGCTCACGATGAGCTGGATTTGCCTTTTCACATATGTTCTGTTTAGATTTCTCACACACTCTCTTAACATTCATCTGGATGAAAAGACCATTTTAACCACACTGATTTTGTGTGACAAATCAAGCATCACGTAAAGTTTATCATTCAAAGGGTACATTAAGTTTTTGTTTGTAATCAGAAGTCCTAACATGAATATACACTGAAAGGCTGTTACCTCACTGTAGCTATGGCATAACTGTTGATAGATTAACACTGAATTTTATGGACTTCGGATAAAATGCAAAAGCCACAGTTGACAGTGAAACTATCATTGTCTGTCATTTTCCTGCCACTGAAATAGTGCTAGTGGCGTTATCAATCGCAATCAATCAGTACTGACATTTTTAAAAATGGTCTAGACTGAAAAACTAGGTTGTTATAAGTCAAGCACACTGTGTTAACTTTCTGTGGCCTGGTTTATCTGCTCTCGCTGTGCGTTACTGTGGGGATTTCCAAGATGGTGCGGAGCAGAATATGATGACATGGTAACACGCACTTATGTCGCCTGGCTATCTACTGACAGCTACTTCCGCATTTGGAAATGAAGGGTCATCTGCTACGTCGTGCAAAATTCAGCCTGTATGTTACAGTGTCAGCTAGCATATGTCTAAGAGAGATGTTTCTATGCTGTGCTTACATTTGCATGAACATGTAATGTTGAATCCAGTTGGTGAAGCTGTAATAAATTTATTTTTGATGTTTCTTTTTGTGAATCTATTTGACTTGCTCTCTTGTAATTTCCTAACAGCTAATAGCTGAAGGACTATTAGTAGCGTAGTAGGTGGAGTTCCAGTGTGATGCTACCAATAGTGAGAGTTGCTTATTGTAGCTTAAATGTGTCAGTAGGTGCTGAATAATATTTTACTAAACAGTTACTATTCTCAATATAAAATCTAACCAACTATTAATATAATGATGGACTTTTTTATTATATTTGCCATATTTTTGAATTATTAAAGTTTGTTTGCACTTTCCAGCGCAGATGTGAAATGAGTTTACAAAGTGAACTTTCACTGGTTTGTAAAACCAAACATTTAACTTTCTATTATTGTTTCATACCAAACAGTGAGTTTGTGAATCTGTACATGAAGGATACAAGTGGTCACAATACTCCTTAAAAGTTTAGGTTGATTTCTTAGTGAAGTACTTTAAAGTCAATTTTAGAGCTTGAACTTTGAACTTCTACCTACACTTTAACATCCGCCAAAAAATGTGTATTAAAAATAATCTATAAAGAAATAAAACTTTATACATCTCTGGCGCTGGAGTAAAAGCAGTATCAATGCAGACCAAAAAAAAATTTGGAGTACCCTTTAACAACTTTATACTCAACTGAGTGCTTGTATATGTCTGCGTCAGTAAGAGCAGGGTGTTGATTGAGACCCTCGGCAGCTGTACAATGTGCTGGAGTGTTCCAGTGTTGGAAGTTCGGTCCACGCTGCTTACACTCTGCCATTTTCAGCTCTGTGTATAAATAAACAGCAGTCACACTTGCCATGCTCTGATTGGACACGATGCAATGAGCTGTGAAAGGCCAGTCAGCAGTGTCACACCATGAACACCCTCTCCTGTCTAATTAATACCAGACGTCAACACGAGACACACATGCTACTCGTTTGTTCGTGCTGTTTCGGTGCCTCCATCTGAGAGATTGAATCATAATGGGCATATTGAAATCTGCACATCATGTGTGCTGTTATGGACACAAGTAAAATGATATATTTATTTAGGTTCATCATGTTCTTGTTCATGTACTGTACTCATTTTTAGTGTGTATTTACAGTATCATTATGTCGGGACGCAGCAAAATAAACATGCAGGGCATTTGACTTATGAACTTTGAACCTTTGTTTCAAGCAAAGTCTTTTCAAATTGTGGTTTGATGTAGAAAATGTTGCTTGAGACAAAACAGCAAAGTTTATTACTGTCCAGTAGATCTTCGTCAGCAGGGACTTTTTAGAGGAACACAGGTTTCTGTGGTGGAAATACAGGAAAAGTTCCATAGTTTTCTGCAAAGACTTGTGTAACTGTCGCTATCTGATCGGTACAGCCTACTCCATTTGTTCTACACATCTGACCAATCAGTGTCTGCTGTCTCAACAGATCTAGTTCTTTACTGCTTAGATTCGTTCATAATTCTCAGTTTCTTAACATAAGAACTTATTAGATTATAGTCATTGTCTCAAAATCTCAACAATTATAGTATAGTGTAGTTCCCACTTACCCATACCCAGCCACAGTTAGTATTAGCTCTGTAAAGTATTACAGAAAAAAAACATAAATTGCTTCTTTGTACATGGGTAGAACAAATGGGGCAGATCGGATAGTGACAGCAACAAATCCCTGTTTCCTTGTGACAGGGACACACCTCGGAGAGCAATCAGGAATTTATTTACATTTTTCTCTTGAATACATTTTTCTGCCACTCACCCAAGAGTGGAGTCTGGTTTATGTAGGCAGGTATTAGCTGTATTATTTGAAGCATAAACTTAATTAATGAGCTTCCATTTTAACAGTTTCAAAGGTTTAGGCCCAATTTAGATCTCCATCTGTTTCTTCATAGACTGTTCACAAAATAATACGTGTCTGACATACAGTGGCAAGATAAGTCGAGGTAGGTCTATTATCATTTCATAATTTCATGATAATCATGTTGTACGTTTAATGGGTGTGTTCAAATAAAATATGAAAAATGATGCCTGATTGTGTTTTATCAGCTGTTTTATTACCTATCATGTTTATATTAGTAAATTTGGTGAAGATCAGATCACATTTCATGACCAATCTATGCAGACAAACAGAACAGTGCATTTCTTATTTCTCCATATCTGTATTCTTATTACAAGATTAAGTGAATAAAGTAGAACTCTTTATTTAATTGAATCTTCTATTTGCTATTGCAGTAAAAAACCTCTGACCTCATCAAAAACCAATAATATGTCATTTAATTCCAAAAACCGTCCCTAAATGGCAGGATTGTCAAAACAGACAAAACATGTGTGAACACACGTACACAGCACACACACACACACACACACACACACACACACTAATGTATTTTACAGTAGACACAAATTGACACTCTTCACAACACTGTGTGCATACAAACACGACTATGATGCATTTACTGTCACTCTGACAAGAACACACTCAGCAAACATGTTGGATTTGTGCAAGAGCAGCTGTGCAATATAAATCTTAACTGGTTTGTTTTAGCTTAAGTGCTCAAATGAAGCGCATGTATGTTTGTGTGTATGTGTGTGTGTGTGTGTGTGTGTGTGTGTGTGTGTGTGTGTGTGTGTGTGTGTGTGTGTGTGTGTGTGTGTGTGTGTGTGTGTGTGTGTGTGTGTGTGGAGTGAAGGTGGTGGCCCTGAATGAGCCTGTGATGCAGTTCCTCTTCCTGCTGGATTAAGTGTTAAAGTCAGGGTGGTCCCAGTGTGGGGGTGGTAATCCTGCTTCTGTGTACAAGTCTGTCCATACACACACACACACACATATGCACACTCAAGCCTCATGAGACTGTGAGTATTTATTTACAGTTGGTGAAAGCAAAGCTGCAGAAATGTTGAAAAGTTCTGATGAGAGCAGTCCTTCACCGACCAGCTGTCTCGCTAGTAAAGCTGAGAATGACGCCACCATCTGCGGGACTCCAAATGTTTTGTCTTTAGGATTTCCTTTTTTTTTTTTCTAGGACACTGCAACGCGCTCATGTTAAATATAAAATAAATATTTGTCTCTGTGTGGTACACTACTACTATGTGTTTATGTATTAAATATGAAGCAATAATCTCAGTGTTTGGGTTCAACATTGAACAAGAGAAAACCAGTGAATTGAAGGAAACCAAGCAGCAGGTATGAATGACCAGGACGGGTGAACATGCTGCGAACGCTTTGAAAGAAATACTTAAAATGAAAACGCTAATGATTCATTACTTTTTAATCCATTCAGAATGTCCAAGGTCAGTGGAGCAGCTTTTATGGTTGAACAACAAACGAGAAACCAGCTGAAAACAACAAAAAGTTGCAAATGTGAATAGTATATGTTGTATATAGAGACCTTTATGTCAACTGACTTCATTCATTCAGAAAGGATTTTATAAACAGTCATGTTTCATCAAAGTAAGTCACATACATCACTTTTAGCATTCAGGTTTTATCTTATCACAGAGGCAAAAACAAACTAAAACTCAGGCCCATAGTGGATGGAAGAAAAGCTAAGTCACTGACTCGTTACCCTTTTTGGTTTTGGAAGCTTTGGAACTAAATTCAAATTAATCAACCTCCCTTAAGAAGCACGCAAAGATATGGCCTTAAAAAAAGTGAACTAGGATTTCCATTTTTTATAAATTCTTATTTAAGCTTGTATTTGTTTAAGCACTAGTATACACTACTGAATCACTATTTCAAACAACTACATCATTTCAAGTGACATTTACTGTATTTAAGTTGTTGTTGGTGTCTAACTAAGGTCAAATTACAGTTTCTCAGTTATAATTACTTCCAACAATCTAATAGTCTTTTAAAAATAACAAAAACCAGTCTAACTCTTGTAAGTAAAATAATTCAAACTCCTGTAAATGAAGGACTTCCTGTTTCATTCCCATTCCCTTTAGACACTGTCTGGTAACTACTTTTCACAAAATTAATAAATGTGCAAAACCACAGGTACTATACCAACTATATTACTGTATGTACACTATGCTGCTATGATACCACAGAACGTGATCCCTCAGGTTAAATTCAGGTGTTACAACAGCAGCAGCATCTTCTCTCTCTCTCTCTCTCTCTGCTCTGCACCATTGACAGCTCTCCTTGTGCCCAGGAGCTGTAATTATCAGTTTTGTAAAAAGTACTTCTTTGCTTAGGCATTAAAGGAATATGAAATAGAAGTCTCCAGGCAGTAGTGCACTTTAAAAAAAATAACTTCCCTCCATTGCAAATACGAGAAGAGGTGAAGATAACGGTTCAATTTGTCTTTTTTAGCAGCATAGTCTTGTTTTGTCTTTTTAACTCATTCTATTTCCTCCACCTTACCATTCTTCTGTTTATTAATTGTTATATTTTTCAGTAACACAACCATTTTTGATGAATGTGTTTATTAAGTATTATCATCATCAGCGCTTTGACACAGACTGGTGACCTGTCCAGGTTGTACCCTGTCCTATCCCCAAACACAGCTGGGATCGGCTGTGGCACCATGACACCGTTACCAGATAGATATTTGTGGACTGTGACGGTGTACCGCAGGGTTCTGTACTGCACCTCATGTGTTTTCATGGTGGCTGTTTAACATTTTACTAAATTGCGTTCAGACAAGTTCGGCTGCAGTGACTGTGAAGGTCGCAGCATATGATTCCCATTGTTTTCATGTATACAATAGTTCACAGATGAGGCAATTATTTCAAGCTGGTTCAACAGAAACATGCTTTTTTCCCCTGAAGCCTTGAAAACGTGACCTAACTAATTCACAACTAACGGTGTGAATAAAGACAAAGTCGACATAAATTTACAAGTTTTAAAGATAATAAACAGTTAACTGAACTGAACTTAAGGGACTGAATTTAACACTAACCTTCCTCATGGGTTGTATTGCTTTCAAAATCTGAGAATGAAACAGCCATGACTTGATTTAGCATGTATTAAAGACACACAGAAAGTTTCCGTCAAGTATGTTTCCTTCATTAAACTAATTTAATGAGTTGAAAGAACTTCAGCTGTTCTTTCATTTCACTCATTGTAAGTAAAAAGAAATTAAAATAAAGTTACCATAACATTTTTATTGATTTGACTAAATTTGTAGATGTTCATGAATCTACATTAGTTAAGTTTGTCTACTCGTTTATCCAGGGCTTTCATTTTAGTTGTTCCCTGTTAGATCATAACCTTTGCCTGAGTTAAACAATACGGAAATATACGGTACAATGTAGTGCAATGTGCATGGGTAGACCTCCAACTGCTGTTTCAGAATCAACCAGACTTTCTGTGACAGTGTCAAAATAAAAGAAACACCACAGGTGTGTTGTATTTAATTCCTTGACGTCTGACGGGTGTTGTATGTTGTCTATGTACAGTACGTGTTAGTGTCCAGGTTGCAAACAGCTTCGGTCATGGTCTAGAGGACATTTTAGGCACATAATGATGTATGGAGTTCAGTGCCAGGAAACCTAACTTGATTAGCAGCTAATATGGCCTGAACCAAGCCCATCAATCTTCATCAATGCCCCGCCCTCCCGCGGTGCTGAGTGCGTATTTGGACAAGTGTAGCCAGTTTATATAGAGAGTGAAAAAATATAATAAACACTTGGATTAGGAGCCCTTTTGAACCAGTAGACTTTAAACCATGTGATTTAGCGCCGAGCTGGGATGTGATTATACTTGAACTAGAGGTGATGACACTCTCCTGAGCTGCAACAATATTTCTTTCTCTCTCTGTGTGAGTACAGAGGTTTGTCAGTTCACCTTAAAAAATAATTGATCTGCACTTATCACCAGACTTCCACACACTCTTACAGTCAACCACCTTCAAACCAGTGAAAAATAACAACAAAACAACAGAAAACAACTAAACTACAGCAGTAGTGGTGTTTACACCAATATATAACAGAGTAATATGTCATTCTGCTTCATGAGGCAGGGTCTCCCAGACTCACAGCTGACTCTCATTCCCCTTTAAATAAAGTGATAATACTTAATATTTAAGGATTAAATAAATAAATAAGTGTAAGTTTTTGTAATATAATTTAATGACTTATGGTTCACATTTTAGGAAACATGTAGCAATAAAAGACGGAGATAGAAAAATGTACTTGTGGTAAATAGTATAATTTAGACCAGGTAAAACCCTTTTTTGGGGACTTGGCCAGTTTAAAGTTTTGGACAGTACAAACCAACACTTGAGTAGCTGTCATAGGGTGTGATTTGTCCAGTACAGACACCATCAGTTCAGCAAACAACCTTACAGGTGTAGTGTAATGATGAAGGCTAGAGAAGAAGAACGTTAATGCTGCCAACAGCTTGTGGGATGGTGCAGGTGTAGCAACAGGTGAGGTAGACCACCACGACTTGTAGGATAAAACACTCCAGGTGTCATGTATGAAGATGTAGAACACTTCAGTCGGATGATCAGAGAAAGGTTGTGGACCACGTTACCAGAAGCTGGTATACAAATGTTGTCTCAGAGCTTCTGGAAGAAACTCCTCTAACTAATGGATTTCTTTAAGCTCTACCTGAGAACTGAGGTCATCATTCAAACTTACACCTGAACTATTTGGATTTACATTGCTTATTTTCACATTTCCCATCATTATTTATTTATTTTTGTTGGCTGACTCTCTCTGTCGTGTTACTTCCAGGGATTTGATCAGCTCGTTTGTCTTTTTATTGTCCAGTTACAGCTCTGGGGTTCAGTGGTTGGTTGGGGGTGGAGGGGGCACTGGGCAGCTGCCCACCCTTGCCCCACTGTAGATCCATCCTTGTAAAAGAGCTACAAACTTTCAAGCACCACTGTACCTCCACATTTTATCAAATGTTGGGCAGACTGAAAAAGAAAAGTAGCAAAGAACTATCTCCTAATGTTTTTGATCAGCAGTATTAGTCAGAGATGCTCTGCACCGGTTTTCCCTGCACATCTTCCCCCCGCCTGCCTGTCTGCAGAATAAATTTAGTTCAAAGTAATAATCCACAACATTTTCATATAAATACTTGTCCATTCTGCTGCACTCTATGACTGATGAGTACAGCGGAACGGTGATTCAACCCGATGAAAGCTTTTACATTTGATGTTCTAAACACACACAGTCTGGTGGGTCTTTTCATGGGAAGACTCCTCTGTCAAACAGGAAGTGATGTGTTTTCCGTTTCTGCTTTGTTTGGATTCAATAGAAGAGGGACTGGGGTCTTTTGAGCAGCGATGGCTGGATAGAGAGAAGAATGCGAGTGTGTTCATTCGGTCCTGAACATAAAATATTTAAAAGAACTCTTCTCTGTTTACTGCTGTGTATCTCGCTGCTGATTTACATTTTGGCCACAGATTTATCCAGTCTACTGCAGTGTACTTTCTGATCAGACACTTCAGATCAAGATAAGATAGTGTGACCACACTGATTTCTTCACAGTCCAAGTATCATATATAAAAAAGAACGATCCCTGATATTCTCACCCACCTTTCATTCACACACCACTGCCTCATATATACCCAGCTGCTATCCATACAACCTGCTGTCACTGTTCACGTGTGACTTTATTCTCATTATGGACATAAGAACTTTTGTAGCTTTTCACACAGGTTCTGAAGCAACATATGAAGCCATCCTAAGTCTTTTTCAGTGAAGTCTTCCTTATTTCAGAAACACAATATAAAGCAATATTCTGCATGTATCCCAACAACATGGCTCAGTGGTAAAAGAGTTCAGCTGCTAAACTCACATCATGGCACATTAGAAAGTGAAGCAGCTGATCCTGAATCCTGAATCCTGAATCGAGTGTAGAACCGCAGCACTTGGTCTCGTCAGCTTCCAAACACTTACAGTACTGTTGTTACAAGAAGAGGTGATGTAAACATGCCCCTGTCCTAATGTTTATGAAACGTGCTGATGTCATCAAACTCAAAAATGATGACTAAATAGGCTCCATTTGAAAATCCAGAGGATAAATGTTGACAACTTTCAGGTCAGTGAACTTCTTTTGGAATCTGTTTTCTAAAAGGGAAACAAAAAACACTAAGGATGTGATTCATTTGATTTATTTAGTTATGGCTTAAAATAAATTTTATCACTTCTATGTAATGAGTCTTAGTAATTTGAACTCTTTGAGAAAGGTGCATTGCACCGGGATTCACTGGAATCATGGAATAAATCTTTGAAATCTTTGTAGGAAGCTGGAGAAACATGAGTGTGTAGAAATGATGATTATGATCCAGATGAACGTAACTGAAGTCATTTCCTCCCGGACAAATAGGAGCTGAAGGAAATGTCCCTTGGAGGAGTGGGGGATGCTTTAAACTCGTGTGCTGAGGTTTGTCCTCCTCGTCCAGCAGCTTGATGCGTGTTCCTCATCTCTGTGCACAGTTTGTTTTCTCAGACAACACATACAGTTGAGAGGATTTCCATTTTCTCCGTGCTGCTTTCTCTTTTACAATGATTCTCACTAAACGTTCGTGAGCTCCCTCCTTCACTTCTCTTCTTTCTGCTCCTGCTCCTGTTGTCATTCTTAACCTTTAGTGGTTTTCATCATCCTTTATTTACACAACCGTTCAAAGAATCCTATCCACAGGAAATGCTTGTGACGCCGACTTCTTCCCCTCCAATGTGGACAAGTTTATTTATTTCCACAAACATTCCTGATTTGCACAGCGGGCCGCCTCACACACTTTGTCAGACAAGCGTGTGTCTCCGCTACAGCAGGCCTATATTTAGCCTGGGTGTTTTTAATGATTTCATGCAGGTGTCGTTCTGCTGCAAACTAGAGCTCAGAGAGGCTTGTTTAGGATTTTCAGCCATCAGACCTGCATGTGCAAAGAGCTGGACAGTCATTTATAGTGAGTTATAGTTTTTATTTACACTCAACTGTGCACAGCGTTTTCTGACACACCTGGTCCAGAGCAATCAGGGAATCACAGGGTTTCTCTGGCCTTTACTGAGTGAGGCTCTTCAATCTCCACCGTGGAAATGGCAGTTTGATTAAACAAATATAAAAAAGCCTAGTTTTTATTTCATCATCTGCCTCAGAAGATGGGCAAAATGAAATGAATGAACAGCTCAGTTCCAAACTGAGGAAGATAAAACATTTTATACAACCGTTAGATTTGGTTTAAACTAAAAATACATTTAAAAAATGCTTGTTCATGTTAAAGTGAAGACAGATGTCAACAAATTCATCTAAATTCATTAAAAATAATTAACATCTAATAAATACCGAGGTGATATGGGTGAGTACGTATGCGATCACTTATTTTAGCTTTTCAGTTGACCTATGACTGTTTTCACCATGTGATGGACTGGCCACCTGTCCAGGGTGTACCCGGACGCTCACACAAGGACAGCTGAGAAGTGCTTCAGAAAATGGACAGATGTTTTCACTGTGATGTGAACATCAGTTTTTTTTTATTGATCAGTGTCAAAAAGGCCAAAAAATAAATGGGAAAAATTCCCTCAGGAACTGTGTCTGTTCAATCATCATGTGACCGATCATCAGGGATTGGCATCGCTGAGCTACTCATCACTCTTTAGTCAGTGAGACTTCAGAGTAGAATACAGAGAACGGGAGTCATGGTAACTCAGTGTTAGCTGCTTTAAAACAAAATGAATAGTCTATAGTATTTATCGTAGTTTGCTTCATCAGCTTCTTAGATTACTGCCGATATCTGTCACCAACTAACCAGAATGCACAAAACAAAACTGAAGTTTCAGTGAACAACAGCTCTGTGTCTGAAAACTGAATCTAATTCACACCTAAATATTGTCATCACTACAAAGAAGGAAAGACAGAAACACATTTAGGAGAGATGTCATTCAAACACCAACGACCAACAGTTTTATGTGTTTATGATTTGAAATAAGTCACGTTGTCATCTTATTACCAAACTAAACTTTATTTTGCACATGAAATTCAGAGCAGAGTGGAATGTAAAATATCTCTTGGTTACATTATTGAGTAGTAAACTTCATTGTCATAATGTACAACACCATCAGAGTTCAAAGGTCACTGTAGTGCTACACGGACCCAGTGATTACAATCAAGATTCTCTCTGGGAACATGTTACCTCTAATGGTAATCATCACGAATGAAGAAAGATATACTTTATACATAATTCAACGACCAATGAGGTGATGAAATCCCCTTTTTTTCGTGTTTCAAACATTTAACTTTGCAGTTCTGAACTTTAAGGAGCAACAGTTTTGCAAAGACTGGTGACACTGACCACGAGTCTCACACCGACGCATGAGAAAAGATGAGAGGAAAAGCACGTTCTCTGCTCTCTTGCATTGATCTTCATCTTCACTGATGATGAAGGAAGCTAAGGGAGATCCTGAAGAAGGCACAGCACTCCAACACGAAGCTCTCTCGTTGTAAGTCGCCGCGTAAAGCTCATCGCGGGCTGGACGCGTTTACGCAGTAACGTGTCGTCTAACATCGTGTTCGGACTCATTTAAAATGCAGTACTTTGTCAGGACAGGTGAGCGACAGGTAAGAGCACAGGGGAAATCCCATCTGGTACAACTGATGAGACCGAGCACCGAGCACCATGGATGAACTTACAGCTGGACTCTGGAGCTCTGCGCGCGTCTCCGCGGACAAACCCATGATGCCGTTGCGCACTTCGTCTTCATCTTTTGATAAGATGCTCTCGATGCTGAAACATTTCGGTTTATCCCTGCCAGGAACGTTTTCTTTCGGCCTGTCCTGCGCATGTGCAGCCAGGTACGTGTTCCCGGCGCAGCGAACGGCGCTTAACGGCCCCCTTCTGTCCTCTGGCTCCCGGCGGATGGACGCGCCTACGAGTTGCGCACCGTCCATCCACAGCGCAGCGTGTCTCGGAGCTGGACACGGATCAGGCTGTGGAGCATCGAGCCTCCTTCCTGTAGAAGCCAGGCTGTCTTGGTTCTGGGACAGTTTAAGTCTCTCTGCAGGGAGTTTCTGCGGCTGTTCCGCGTGGTTAATTTCAACAAGAACAGATTTTGTGTCTGGTTGCGTTTCCATCCCCTGCACACTCTGCCCCACTGGCACGTCTGCAAACTCCGACACAGTCCGATGTTTCACAGAGGTCTGGGGCTCTCTGCATGGCCCCGGAACCTTTGTCCGCTTGTGTCCCACCACTTTAGAGTCCATAGGCTCCTGCTGGGTCTTTGCTTTCCTCTTCCTGCGGCGGTAGTTCCCGTTCTCAAACATATCCAGACACTTGGTGTCCAGCGTCCAGTAGCTGCCTTTGCCTGGCCGGCCCTTCTCTCTCGGCACCTTGATGAAACAGTCATTGAGGGAGAGGTTGTGGCGGATGGAGTTCTGCCAGCCCTGCTTGTTGTCATGATAAAACGGGAACCGGTCCATGATGAACTGGTAGATGCCGCTGAGGGTTGCGCGCTGCTCCGGTGCGCTCTTGATGGCCATGGCGATGAGCGCGATGTAGCTGTAGGGCGGCTTCTGCGGAGGCTCCTGTCGGGCCGGTACGAAGCTCAATGCAGCGGGCACGACCCCTCCGGTGTCCCCCCCATACAAGTAAATCAGCGGAGCGCCGGAGAGGCTCAGGGCGGAGGATGGCACTCCGATCGACGGCAGGCGGCTGTGGTAAAGCGCCATGACACCGGGGAGGTTGATCCTGTGTCCCGGGGAAAGCAGAGCCTGCTCCCAGAGCTCCTCTCCTCCACTGACTGACTCTTGAGCCTCATGAGGGCCCCAGAAAAATGTTAATAATTGTTGTACGTTTGCCGTGTTGTGTTGACTTTGCACTGGGAAATAAATTGTCCATCATAAACAGTCAGCGGTGTTCTCAGCCCACCCACATTAATTAAAATTTCATTGCGCTGGAACTCCCTGATGCCCCCCTCCGCCTGCCCCACAGCCAATGAGGTGCCGAGTTCTTCCCTCATCTGTTTATAGAATTAGTCGCTTGATAAGTCTGCCCACCCAGGTTGAATCAAGCTGTGTTTATTTGGAAAAATTTCCGGGCACCCAATACATAAACGCACTGATGTGCTGTTTGAAATATCACGTCCACCCCTGACGCTGAGAGTTGCTCACACAGAGAGAACAAGCAAACATCGCCGGGTCCTTTCTGGGAGTTGCTGTGAGTTCGCTCAAATGAAAACAAAGAGGAGGCTATAAAAGGGAAAAGAAGTCCAACATTGTCCTTTAACTGGTGTCAGGTCCTCTTCCTCCTCCGCTCCGACGCACAGGACAGCAGGAAGAGGCAGGAGCTGGTTCTGGAGCAATTCTCATTCCTATAGTTGTTGTTGTTGTTGTTGTTGTTGTGCTGTTATTAAATGTAATAAAAAGAAATGTGATGCTTTTCCACTGGAAGAACCGAGAACCTGAACTTTACTTGGTTCAGGTTCTACTTGTGTAACAGGTCTGGGAGAATTTCATCATCATCTGTTCTAGTTCAAGACAAAATAATGTAATTAATACTATAATAATAATAATAATAATGACTCCAACACTCATTGCTATTATTTTGCATTCTAATTCTTTCAGTTATAATGATTTATCAGCTCATGTTTTGTCATTTCTGTAATAATCCAAAGCTAATACCTCCATATAGTGACAGATAATTCATACTCTTTCCAGGAGCTCTCCTTTGGTTTGTGCTTCTCTTCCTAAATGAACCCTTCACCGTGTAATAAATGAGGTGCTTTCAGTACATTTTACAGGTTACCGCACAGTAAGCTGTACTTCATGACCTGTGATGTATCAAAACATCAGATTTCATTAATGGTTATTGGAGCATTTCTTAGTAGCAGGGACCGAACTTTGAGCTGAGCTTTTGTAAGATGTACTGTGCACAGCGTGTCCTTTCTGACGGTCTATTGTAAGAGGGTAAAAAAACAAAGAGTTTGGTTATCACGGTTACTTTGCTCTTTCTTTCTGCTGAAATGGAAATGTGCTCATTGTGATTGCCTCCTTATGGCTGGCCCTGTGGTGGCTTAAGGACCACAGCTAATTGCCCGTTCTGGAAACAAAGTGGAGCAAAGATTGACAAGATCGTATTATTTGGTCGTTGTTCTAAATAACTGGAGGTAGGGGGAGTCTGAGAAAATAACAAACTAATGTAAGTAATCAAAAAGCTCTCCAATACAAAAACACCTGTGTAAACCTCATACGTAATACAGCTCAGCGATATTTCTCACCATACAGAGTAAAACACACACGTTTGACATTACGTATGTTTCCATTGGAATTGGTACTTTTCTTTCCCAGCACCTGAAGTTCCAGGAACATTCGGTGGGGTAAAAGGTCCTATCTGGGACTTCCCATCCTTTCATCGTTCATGGGACAGAGTACACCTGGACAGGTTGCCAGTCTATCACAGGGCTGACATACAGAGACAGACAAACAGTCCCACCTATGGTGAGTTTAGAGTTACCAATAAACCCTGACTGCGTGTGGACAGTGGGAGAGAGCCAACCACTGACACCTGCTTTCTATGCCACATCAAATACCTGGAAACATAAAGCAAATGAATCTCCTGACAAATGAAAAAGTCCTTTTGCTGCTAGTGTTTCTGCATACAGCATTTTTCTTAATGTGTATAATATGTGTGTGAGTCTTTGACCAATAAGCAACATTCAACACTGCAGGCCTGATAGTTCTTCTTGATGAGGGGACTACAACCTTAGACCTACATTTAGACCCCGGCTCCTCAGGTGGAAATGCAGGTACAGGAACTAAGTTCCTCCAAAGGTTCCTGGTCCCTATGCAACGTTCCTGCAGTGGAAATGGGTTTAATAACAACACTAATTCAGGCAGTGATAACAAACCTGAACATCAGCTTCGTAAAGGTTACCTTCTTGCTGTGGTGTTGATCTCGAATCAGTTAGATTGTACATTAAAGTTCTGGAGCTGAAACAGAAAATGAATGTGTACCATGATTATTAAATTGGCCAAATTCCTGCTACTTTTCTGTTTACATTATTGTAAAACATGGATGGTTTATTGTTTGTAGCCATAAAATCAGTTGTGAGAGGGAAATCAAGGCCTGGTTGAGTCTTGTCTCTGGGTACAACTGCATGTTCTTGCTATTGGTTCTGTTTGTATTGTCGCCATAATTGCAAAGCTGAACAAAAAGAAATGCGGTGTTTTAATTGTCTTTGGAGAAGCTGCAGACAGGCTCTCAGGACTGTATTGCCTTACAAGGACAACATAGACAGTGTATTATTTGTAGATGTGAGCATGATGCTTTATATTATGTATTTTCCTGTTTATAGGTCAAAGGAGGATTATAACAACTTTACAAGTGCACACAGCTGGCTGCTGCTTACATTAGGGGTTTGGAACTTTGAGTGGATAAACTTAGAGGTTGGTCTTTTTTCTGTTTCTCTCTCAGCAGACGGTGATTCATTAGCAAATAAAAGTAAACTAACATGCAAGAATGAGTCGCGTACAGGCCACAGTAAGCAGGGTCTGACTTTCTCAAAGCTGGAAAACTCTCCCCCTCCGGTCTGGACGTACATATGAACCTATGGCGTAGACAGTTTTAAAGATGGAGATCAGCACTCCTCCAACACTAGAGCCTTTAGGATGCAGGGATGATTGAGTTTATATCAACGTGTATTACCGACTTTGAGGAACGTGATCAAAAAGTATTCATCACCGGACCAGCTACAGATTTTCAGATCATTTTAAGGTCACCTATCAAATAATAAAAGAACGAGTCCAAATGCACAGTAAATGAGTTTCTGCTGTTTCCTGCCTGAGAGTCAGATCCCTCATCAAATACGTAGCAAAGATGAAGTGAATTTGAGGATGGTTTATGTTCCTTTTGCCTAATATGAGTAACGTTTACTTATAATAAATATAAAGTGGTCCTGATGAAATTCAAAAAAGGAACCTGTGGGTGTTCAGTATGAGATTTAGATGGACGCTACTATAAAACGTTTTTAATGTCATTCAGCTTCTGTTGTTTTAAATGCGCTCAGAAATGGACTGGCCTGACTTGACTACAGTACAGTGATCTAAAACATCCCCCACCAGCAGTTTTCAGACCTAACAATAAAGTTTTCACCAGACATGATTCTTCAGTTACGTTATTAAAATCACAAATATCCTCATCTCTGTTTGAAGATTTCAAACTCTCTGAATATGCAAATCTTTCGTTTCACTTAAAAGTCCAATTCCAGACAGCAGAAACTAAAGGCTGAATTCATCTCATACATCAGCACCGTGACAATTCAACCTGGGTCCATTCTGGTCTTAATTCACTGCCAGCTGAACTTTAAAACCTAATCCGGACTAATCCTCATCCAAACATGTGGTGTACTGGTGACATCTTGTGGACAAATAGAAAATCACTTCACACTAGTGAGCAACTTTATAAGATCCACTACAATCCAGCCCAGCAGCTCTGCTCTGCCATGAATTCTACTTTTACACAGTTAGAACTTCCCAGTTTTTGTTGAAACTGTCGGAAAGTTAAATATTTGTTGAGACACACTGAAGTGCATGATGTTAACAGGTGATTCTAATGTGTAGGCCCTCATTTATGTAATAAGGGTCTTCTTCACTTGTTTCAGTGGAATATGACAGTATGTCCTAAATACAGAGCCTGGCTCCAACCAGTGATGATGAAGAGGGAAGAGTAAAGGTAGGACTACAAACTACCACAGTGTAGTAGTACTCAGTTACAAGTAATGGTCTTGAATTCAAAGTATTACCTCCAAACATATTTCTCATTGTCATCATCAATATTCACAGTTATTATCACATATCAAATGCTCATTTTAAAATAATTACTGAATTATAGGTACTGATGAGTTGTTGCATTCCTCCCTCATCACAGCTGGTAACAATAGAGCTTAGTTTAACAACTTATCTAATAATTATCATTTGAATTACTCCATGTACAGCTGCGAGGATTGTGACCTTAACACTGGGCTCGATTTTGTCAAAAGATTTGTGATTTTACTGTATTTTGGAATAAATACAGCCACTAGTAACTATCAATGCTGTAAACGCAGTGTAAAAGTAAAAGAACGATATCTGCTACTAACTGTAATGAAGTCAAAGTATGAAGTAGAAGAAAACGTCAAACTTGTACATAACACAGTACTCAAGTGTCCAAGAATTCTGCTTTAGTTAAAGTCACAGAACGTTTCTTATTTACACCAGACCAGCATAACATTTTACAGTGAACATGTCCCAATACAAAATTACAGAATCACTGATTTTGAACTTGCTTCCCATGGTTAGTTTTGGATACCATATATACTGCCGTGTATTACATTTCTCTGTGGTTTGAGCTGAAGCTTAAAACTCCTCCTGACAACATCATCTGGAGGAGTGTTTTCAGATAAGATGTCTCCTAAATGATGACCAAGATGACAAACTTCCATAGTATGATCAACCATGATGTCATCAGAAGCAAAGACTCTTCTGTAAGAAACAGAGATATTTTCATATTCTTATATTTATGTGCTCCCCAAACTCAAACCTAAGATGGAAGTTGCAAATCAGTAAAATCACCCTTTAAGAAAAAACAAAACAGATTCAAGTACACTGAGCTGCTCCTAAGCATGACTCAGACCAAACTGTAGCAACAGAAACAACAACTGGTACAACAAGAGACCCGTGTAATGAACGTGGAGTTAAGTGACCTCGTTCCTGGCTGACGATGTCTGATCGGAGCTTGCTGACGTGTCATGAAAACTTTCTATTTGCTTTGGAGCAACAAGAGCCCTGACGGCCCACTGCAGCCACGATTCCTCAACTCTGAATCGACTGAGGTCCTGCAGATTCTGTCCAGACACCTGGTAGGAGTAGGAGAAGGGACTGCCATCGCTGTGCACTGTGGACGTCTTTCTTGAGATGGCACCTGAAGTTTGATCCCAACTATGACCGCTGTCATCTCTGGCCCCACGCCATGCCTGAGTGTCAAAGAGCCAAGACGGAGGGCTCCCACTGACCTGAGCGTCCTCCTCCCCTGACGGGGTGAGTTGTTCTGGCGTGGTCTCACTTCTCTTTCTCTTTCTCTTTGTCTTACTGTGAGCTCCCTCAAAAATCTCCTCCATGTCCTTCACCAGCGTCTCACTTTCTCGTTTCAAAGCTGGCACACTTTGTTCTGCTGCACGGGTGCGGTGTTCATCCGTGGATGATGATGGAGCAGCAGTTGCACGGGGGCTAGTTGAATCTGGCGGTTTCTGGTACGGTGGAAGGAAGCTCTGCTCTGATGGCTGCTGGACCTCTTTTGAGCTGTGGACAGGAAGTTGCGTGCTGGTTAAGACTGCAGCTTGATCAAGCTTGGGTGTAGCAGCGGAGGGCTTCTCCGGAGAGTGAGCTGGTGATGCTTTGGGGGAAGAATCAGAGGAGGAGGAGGTTTCACATGGTGGAGGAAAAATGTCCCAAGGGTTTGCTAAAGGCCTGATGTCGCTGTCAAGCATCCCTACGACCATGTCCTCGTATAGCGTACAGTCCTCTACAAGAGGAGCTGAGTCCAATTTGCAGCCTCTCTCTGCGACTGCTGGCATGGCTATTTGCCACTCTGCATCATCAACAGATGGCTGTGTGCTGCTTAAAGATTTGCAGACTTGAGGTAAAACTGTCTGTCTGTCCTCAGAGGCAGCACAAAGTCCACTTGGTGTCCTGCTTCCGACATTAGGTGATGCTTGCAGCTGCACAGCTTCTTCCTCTGGCATGACAAGACACTTTATGGGGACACTAAAACTTTTGTCTCCTTTGTATCTGACTCTGTCGACATCCCATCTTGTGACTGCAACTGGGTGGGCTAGTGCTGGGGTGAAAGTTGATGTGGAGGGTTGTGGGCTCATGGCACGGCTCCTCTTTACCATCAGCCTCTCCTGAACATCCTGCAGTACAGCCTGCAGACAGTCGTGCTGCCACTCACCCAGCAGCTCTGACAGATCAAACCCACACTGGCTCTTCTGAGAGTCCTCTGCCCCCAGCAGGGCCCTCCACGCCTCAACGATCTTCAGCCTGACTGAGGGCAACGTTGTGCAGCAAGGGGTGCTGCTTTTAACTGGACCGGCTGCAGTCGTAGCCAGTTCTCCAACTGATAAAAAGAATCTGCATTTCGTCTGTTCGGGGGCCATGCTGAACTGCAGCCGGTAGTCCTGAATGCAAACCGTGGTGTTCACCAGGCTGGTGAAACACTCGCGGTCCTCCTGCTCCTGAAGATGCTCCCAGGCTGATGCAGTGAGAACGGCGGGGATCTGGAGGACGCCGTCGGACAGGAAGAGGATCCCTGTGGGGCCCTCGGAGCTCTGAGCCTGGGATTGAGACATCTGACCCACCCCGATGATATGAGCCTTCAGCCGGCCGCTGCTGCTGTTCCCCTCCTGACCGTCATAGTTCAGGATCAGCTGCTCGATCCAGGGAGACAGTTTGTTTCGAGGGGGTCGAGGCATATTTGTAGTTTTTAAACTGTGCGTCTTTAGCTTTGTTCCGACAGGCAAACATTGACTTAGCTCTGTGGTTCCTCCATCACAACACCACCAAGAGAGCTGAAAAACAAACGTCACATGAGTTACAGATCTTTAGAAAACTCTACCGATGTAACATGACATTATTGTTACATGTTACATGGAAACTTTGCTAAAACTCGCACATTGTTGATTTTTCTACTAACGTTACGCAGATCGAGCAACTTTTCGTTCTTAGCGAGCGATAGTTAGCATAGACGTAATGTAGCGTTCCGTATAATATGTAACCGTGAATTAGCATGAAATCAGCCCAGTCTATGTTAGAAATCAATGAAATGACCTTGATGTAATGTTGCACAGAGCAGATTAATATTTCTCCTCGTTCAAAGTTATGGCGGCAACAGTGAAGCTACTTCAAGTTAGCGACAGATAACCAACCACGAACAGAATGAAGCGAGGCTTCCTGCAAATTAGAATCGTCTTAGTCTGGTATGACAATTATTACATACGCTGAAAAAAAGACTTGCTCATTCATCATCACATGCTCCTGCTATTGGGTCAGTGTATATTACTAAAAACATTTAATCATTCCATTTGATTAAAGTGAAGTAATTACCGTTAGCTGTTGCTCATACCGGAAATACTGTTCACTCGTATTCTTGATCGCTTTACATTGGCAGGTTGGTTCTGCCTCGTTCCACTTCGCTTTTCATCTGACTTGTTCTTGGACTTGTTTGTTCTGTTTTCAAATAATGAAAATCTAAAGAAGAGAAATTCGTTTACTTTGCAAATAAATGTTACATCAATCGTTTAAATAGTCAATTCATCTGGTTTGTAGTAATTTATACTCAATTCTGTAAAGGCACAGGTCGCTAACAAAGTAATAGGACGCTATTTATCGCTTCGCTAATGCTACATTCAGGTGCCAGATGAACTCCACGGTAAAAACGGCTCTGAAAACAAATTACGTGTTGAAGCTATTTTATTAATCTATTGTATTGGTTATTGGTGAGTGTTGCTCACAGACTGTCATCTTACGTAAAGGAATATATTTATTGATAATTTGCATCTGGATATTAAACCCATATAACTATCACATTTAAATAGGAAGTCGTCGTCACTATATTTCCTGAATGCAGCACGGTTCATGTTTTCACGTTGACTTGCTACATTCTCGCTGCTCTAAATGTTGCTCATTAGGTTCAAGCTGTGCACATAAAGAAAGACAAGCGCATTTTGTAGTGTCAAGGTAAGGCATAAAATAAATCAAGTTGAACTGGTAACTGGAGAAACACGGCATCACTTTGAACCTTTGTAAACACAGTGCAGAGCTCACGCCTATGTGACTGTTTAGGGAACATTAGCTGTCTCAGTTTGGAAGTGATTTCAAACAAACAACAACAAACGACCACATCGTTAGCAATCTTTGAAGCTCGCCACCGCCATTAGAACGCATTTTTATAGGGAATGTCGACATGTCGCTTGTTTTGCTAGGAGTCCACCCTTTACTGGACACTATCACCCGCTGCTTCGCCAAACCTAATATAGAAATCTGCTAATTTAAGAAGTTTCCATCCGGTGCGGTTCTGTAAGCAGCTGTCACAAGGCGAGTGATTCGTCCTACGAATCTTCAGGTTCCCACCATGTTCGGCACACAAGCGATTCAGTAAACAGAGGAATTCAGCTGTATGTAGTTAATTGTCCATTACAGGGTGGGTGTGATTCTCTGGGTGAATCTGTTTTCCTGTCAGTATGTGTGTGACCCCAGCCTCCCCGAGTGGCAGCATTTGTTCTACTGGACTGACCTTGGCTCACTCAAAGAGTGTTGTTGTAGATGACTAAAAATGTTTTCTGATCATTTATGTTAAGTCTTAACATGTTCTGTTCCCAATGTGTCAGTGAGCCCGGAGGGATTTTAAGGAGTGAGAAGCCCTTGATCGGGCTGTCACAAGCCTAGACATGCCCTATTCTGGATCAAGTGAACCTGGTTCCAAGGTTTCGGACCCACAGCATTCACAGAAACTCCTCAGGGTCCTTCGCACCTTCTGGCAGGAGCACAGTTTCCATGATGCACTGCTGGTGGTGGATGGAGAGGAACTTCCTGTCCAGAAAAACATCCTGGCTGCTGCTAGCCCTTACATCAGGTCAGTGAGGCCGGCAGTGTCCATCATTTGCCCGTGGACCTTTAGAAATCTGACCAGCTGTTGTCTTTGGCTGGTTTTCAAGTTTTAATATTCATGTTCTGTCATATTCAGTTGTGTTAATGATTTTGCGTTAGGACCAAGCTGAACTATAATCCTCCAAAACAAGACGGATCTATGTACAGAATTGAGCTGCAGGGAGTTTCTATGGCCATCATGAGACAGATCCTGGACTACATCTTTAGCGGTGAGGTGAGTGTGGAGGCTTTAAAAAGCAAAGCTTAGGTTTTAGGTGTGGTACCCATATGTAATTGTTTCCTGCTTATCCTAGTACATTGTTGTGTCCCTACCTGCATTTGTGTGTGTCTCTGCCCTTCAAACACAGATCACTTTGAGTGAAGAGACCATCCAGGACATGGTGCAGGCGTCCGACCTGCTCCTCATTACTGACCTCAAGTCCCTGTGCTGCCAGTTCTTAGAGAGCTGCATCACTGCAGAGAACTGCATTGGCATCCGCCTCTTCTCTCTGCACTACTGCCTTTACCACGTCCACTATGCTGCCACCGAGTTCTTGCAGACACACTTTCGAGATGTGGCGCTCACCGAGGAGTTCAGGGAGCTGCCCCCCGACAGGCTCTGCGAGGTGCTTTCCACAGAGAAGCTGAACGTTGGCAACGAAAAGCATGTGCTGGAGGCTGTAGTCCGATGGTTTGCACATGACCCAGAGGATCGCAGGGTGGGTAACGCTTCATTCAGGTTCAGTGAGGGCAAAAGAGAGATTATAAGAAGGACTATTCACCTGAACTGGTCTAATTTAATCACATTTAATTAGTATTGTAGCTGAGTTCAAAGTAAATGTGGAGCTTTTTAAGTCAAAGTTAATAAAGGGTAGATCCACACTTTGGTTTGGTATCACAACACTGTGTATGATAATGTGTCAGTCAGTCAGTCCATGTTTAATTATTTACACTCTTTTCTGTTGTGTGTAAACCTGCAGCCACTAGATGGCAGTGTTGTACAGGAAGTTACCTTTTTTGCTCATACTCATATTATGCACATTGTGGCAGTGTGTTCTTTATATTACTTTTTTAAATTTTCATAAAATTAAAAAACGTTTTCAAGGATTTAAAAAAGCTTAAATCCAGTCCTATTAGCAGCTACAAAACTGGCATAGAGTGAGACAGAACCAAGGGAAGTGAATGATATTGTTGCATTTGCTGAATGGAGAGAGCACTACAAATAAATGCTAGTGTGTCTAGATTTCTGGTGGATGTGTAAACGAGCAAACTTTTCCCAACTTGTTCACTAAATGACTGTAATAATGTTTCAGTGTTGTGTTTGTGTTAGGTGACTCTTCTGTCCTCTGTATTTGCAGGTGCACATGAAAGAAGTGATGTCTGCAGTATGGCTGCAGGGCCTGGACACGAGTTACCTGAGAGAGCAGGTAGTGAAGTTCTCTCCATTTAGATGTCGGCCTTTGGTACCTAATTTAGATTAAGTTGTAGTCTTTTTAAAAAAAAAAAAAAAAGAATTTAGTTTGTTTGTAGTCAACAAAACTATACAGTAATACATTTGAATGCGTTTTTTATAAATGTATATATTGTTCTATAATGCTGTAATAAAATATTTGACTATTTCAGAACTAAACCGTACATAAAACAAAGGCAACCGTAGCAAACACTACAAAGCAAATTTGAAATGAAAATAAAAATGTGATAAAACCAACAGGACCTGTGAGGGAAAAGTCCCCTTAGTTACTATACCCACAGATCCACCAAACTGCACTGCAAACTACTGTTTCATTGTAAATAAATGTTCGCCAATAAATATTTTTTGTTGTACTGTCAGTAGCTAACATAGTGGCTGGACAGTGTAGTGGTAACATCGCCACCCTGCATGCCTTATGTCTTCCTTGAGTGTCAATTTGGACTTCTGCTAAAAATGACTAAAAGTAAATGGAATCTTGGTGTGTGTTGCGTGCTATCCCATCAGGCCATGGGGGAGCCACTGATGAGAGAGGTGATCAGAGAGTACTGTCAGCCCGTGCTGGGTGATGGTCAGTTACAGGGTGCTGCTCTTCTCGCTGCCTTCAAACCCAGAGGTTACTCAGAGTGTATTGTTATTGCTGGAGGAGAGGATCGCAAGTGAGTCCACCATCTCCAGTTTTTTCAGTTGATATTCTGTTTGGACTTTATGTCAGGCCCTGCGTTTATGATTGACTTTGAAACTGCAAAGAGGCTTTTCTGTCATTAGTTTAAATTTAATTTATGTTATGAGGAATTGCCTTTATAAAGGAACTTGATCTCTTTTTGTTATGTGTGTGTGTTTGAATGAATGAGGCTCAAGACAGTTTTGTCCTTCAGTGACAATGTGAAATGTCACATTTAGAGGAAGAGGTTCAGTTAGTGCTGAGTTCACCTAAATCACACCAGCGACTCACATCCTGCGTGGTCTGATGGTTTTCATCCTGCACAGAACCAGGAAGCCGACTGCTGAGACCCGCTGCATGTGTCCGCTCTACGACAGCAACAGACAAGCCTGGATCAAGCTGCAGCCTATGAGTGTTGCTCGTGTCAGCCACGGGGTGGTCGCTGCCGGTCAGTGTCGGGCTCCGGCCAGGAAACTCATGCACCCTGTGTCATGAATGATTTGAACAATGATTCTTTCATCAAGTTCAACTTAAGAGAGTTCCTCTTTAGTAAAGCAGTGAAAATGACAAGTCAAGCTCATGCTTAAGTCACTGCTGACAATATGTTTCCTGTCTGTTAGAGGGTTTTCTTTTTGTGATGGGAGGAACAGATGAGCACAACACAGTCCTGGACAGTGGGGAGAAATACGACCCTGATTCTAACACTTGGAGCCCCATACCCCCAATGCTTCAGGTATACTCACCTCTACCCACAACCACACTACTCCTGAGGTTTTTCAGCAGTCTATAAACAGCTGAGTGATCATTTCACTTTGTCTCTTTTTTCCCCTCATATTTTATTAGCAGTTAAACCTCACCAGCAGTTCTGTCTATTAAATAGAAACTGAAGATATGACAAGTTGTTTCTCCAGCCATGTTACAGTAAATGTTGTCACTTCCTTTGGATAATTTCCCTTCTTAAACAGTAGGTGTCATTAGTGCTGCAACACAGGTTCAGTCTCAGCCCTTGTTAACACCAACAGATTTGATACCAACTCCCAGTCACATTCTCTAGAGAGAGAAGTGATGTAATTTACATTTACAGTTGAGTAAATGTGTATATGTATTGTTGAGCACTGTAAACTGTGCTAATATATTAACATCTGACTTCAACATGTTATTCATCCATGCATGAGCTACACTCCCCTCGTATTGTGAACATGTATTGGAACAGTGAGGCCAGTTCCTTTATTTTTGCAGTAGACTGAAAGTATTTGGATTTGACTTCAAGAGATTAATAATAATAATGTTCAGCTTTTATTTCAGGTGGTTAGGTCTGGATCTGATACAACTTAGACGATTGCACCTTTTGTTTGAACCCATGCGTCTTTTCATATGAGCAAATGTATTGAAACAGATTAAAAGAGATTAAAGTAAATACCACTTAATATTTAGTTGTAAATCCTTTGCTTGCAATAAGTGCATCAAGCCTGTGATCCACTGACATAACCAAACTTTTGCATTCTTCTTTTTCCATGCAGAAAGAACTTTGCAGACTGATTTTAATCCAACCGAGTGCAGCTGTTGTAAGAGTGTTAATGTTATGATAGTTTATAAGATGGTATAAAATATAGTCATCTTGAATATCAGAAACAGTGTCAGAGACAGAGAAGCAAAAGGGAGAGTCACAAACTGAAATGAAGGTGTTCCACCTTCAGTTTCTGGGACTGTTTTGATTATCACACCACTATTGTGCACAGGCTCGTCAGAACTTTGGTGTGGTGGAGCTGGATGGTCTGATCTATGTACTCGGAGGAGAGAATGAAGTAACAGAGCTGATCACTGTTGAAGTGTTTGACCCTCACTTCAGTACCTGGAAAATGCAGACCAGTATGACCATGATCCGCAAGGTAACAACAAGCGTCCATATAATAATCACAGGACGGCAGAAGATGTTAGAAAGTAGACAACTGGGACGATGCATCAGTAAACTTTATTGATCAGTTTAATGTTGTAGATTACATTTATGGTATGATTGTGTAAAAGGGCTGTAGAATCATTGTTGTTAATAATGTGGAGAGCTCTTGTTGAAGCCTAGTGTGAACCACTCACATTGAACAGTGTGGCAGCATCCCCCTCTTAAAGCGTTTGAGCAAGGCTCATCCTTCAAACCGTTTAGAAAAGGCCAATGCCACAGGGCTGGGCGCAGTAGAGGACTGTAGATTGACTTTGTGTCTCACGCTGCTGCTAGCTGGATTCCCGAAACCTGTATGTGAGTATGTTGTTGGGTAACATGTATTAACATGAGTTATTATTACACATTATGAGTTGTCGTTTCCTTCAGGTCGGGTGCTACGCCTCCATGAACAAGAAGATCTATGCCTTAGGGGGGGGGCTCCTACGGGAAACTGTTTGACTCTGTTGAATCCTTTGACCCCAAAACCCAGCAGTGGACTGGCCTCTGTCCTCTAAAAGAGAGAAGGTACTATAGACACATCCTGTGACGGTATCAACTGTTGTGGTCTGAGCAGAATGAAAGAAAGAGGAGCGAGTTTATGATTTGATCAGCCGACATACAAGCTGCTAAAGTTTTATTTTTCTCACATTATGATGTTATCTTTTCTCATTACATTTAACTTCAACCAGTGTTTCACAACAGGAAATGAAACATGCATATATGGTCATGGTTACCCTCCTGTCAGTTTCAGTTTTATTTTGACATCCCTCTGACAGCACAGTCATATGGACATGTCATGACGCCACTCAGGAGACTGAAGTAGCTCTAACTGAGGAATTAAGTAACTTTTGTCTTTCAGTTGCTGTATCTCTTTATTGTACCATTTTGACACTATGACACTATGGAAAATACGTTGAAATCCAGCCAGTGTGTCTGCTGAGTCCTTATCATACAGCAGTTCTGTTTTGACAGCACCTTCAAACTAAATGGCAACTTGTAACACTACCTTTTGATTTTATTCCTAAAGCATATGAGTTTTTTTTTTTTTTGTTAAATCCCATACAGAGATCTAAACCAGAAATGACTTGTATCTATTCATCACGTAGCATGTTTTAATCCTCAACCTGAGTTTTGTACTATAGAGATTTAAAGCTCTTGAATGTAGCTTCTTAATGACCATGTTTGTCTTTTCTGAATTAGCCATTTCTTGTCAGTACTGGCCTCCTCATTGTCAGATAACAGCTTATACGTCCATACGATGTTGCGTACGTCACATACATACTTCCGCTTATGTGATATGGCAGGAACAGCACAACATCAGGATGTTATTCGTATTACTCACACCTATCTCTTAAAATCCCTCTTATTTTTCTATTGAGGTTTGGGTCAGTGGCATGTGGTGTTGGCCAGGAGCTCTACGTGTTTGGTGGAGTCAGAAGCCAAGAGAATGACAACCCCGAGCAAAGACACATGACGACCTGCAAGTCTGAGTTTTACCATGATGAGATGAGGAGGTCTGACTGGAATTATTGCTTACCACGTACTGTGGAATTTACCACATAGCATTTCCTTCATTAGCAGCTGGATTGTGTAAAAGCTGTTTTTCAAAGAGAGTCCTCTTTGATATAAAATGTTAAATACAGTTGCCTGAAAAAGTATGTGAACCTTTTTTTTGCATTATTTGTCATAAAATGTGATCTAATATTCATCTAAGTTGAGATATATTAACAAATATGTGTGTCTAAAATAATAACGTAAAAAATGACCTTTCATCTCTTTATTGGAAACAGCCATAAAAATCTTATAGTGCTAGTGAAAAAAGTATGTGACGCTTTAGCGCCATATTCTGTGGATGTTCTTTTTAATAAGCAACGGCCTTCTTCATGGTGTCCTGCTATAGACACACTGCTTGTTCAATGTTTTACATGCTGTAGACTTATGAACACAGATGTTAGCCAGTTCCAATGATCCCTTCAAATCTTTAGCTGTCACTCTTTGTTGTTTCTTTACCTCATGAATTAATACCTTTATTTGACTGGTCACCCACTTCTTGGTAGAGTAGCCACAGTCCCAAAGTGTTTGTTAATATTCTTATACGACGAAGATCAGATCACTTTTTTTTGCCAAATTAATGCAAAAAACTATGAAGTTCACATACTTTTTCTTGCCACTACCTGTTTTCAGATTAAATAGATTAAAGGACAGTGGGGGTGTGTTTTTCATTCCAAACGTCATTTGGTAGAGATTCTCCAAAGTGGAAACAAAATGTTCAAACATTTGTCTTCAGCATATTCTAAAATCTGAGAATCAAGAAACTATTAATAATACTAAACATACAGAAGTGCTGTGTGTGTTTTTGTCTGAGATCATGTATGTGGTATGATGGATGCAGGTGGATGTTCCTGGATGACCAGAATCTGTGTATCCAGACCAGCTCGTCCTTCGTCTATGGTGCTGTGCCAATCGGAGCCAGCATCTATGTGGTGGGAGACCTGGACACGGGTCTGTAAAAAGAACCATTCAAAAGAGATGTTATGGTGTTACAGCAGTGTTCGTATTTAAATGTGTAATGCTGCTGTTTCCTGTGTACAGGCACGAGCTTCGACTACATCCGGGAGTTTCGCCGCAGCACTGGGACATGGCATCGCACAAGACCTATGTTATCCAGTGACCTCTCCAAAACCGCTTGCGCCGCCCTACGTATTGCCAACTGTCGACTCTTCCGTCTTCAGTTGAACCAGGGCATGTTTCCAATCAGAGTCTGACTTCAGGACACCAGTGAGCCTGTGTCAGCACCATACTCCTTCATGTTTGCACACTGGTACTGTACCTCTGTAAGTCTGGGTTTAGGGATTTTATTAGCAGCAAGTATTATAACCGCTAGGTGTTGAGGATTGTTGCTTTCCGTTCAGGGTTTTACACTCCAGACCCTTTTTCACAGACATACAGTTTAAAGTCAGAAGATTTTTTTAACATTATAGGTTTTATGACTATTTTATTATTAACTTTAATATTTTTTCTTTTAGAGTGGGAACTGATTGTTTTTTGCCTTTTAATTTTATTGGACATTTTTCATTTATAATGTTCACAGGTGATCTGCTGTTTGGTGAGGGGTTTAACTCTAATAATTTAACTAACATATTATTCACCACATGAGGAATTATGAAAACGTTACCAAAACGATTGTGGTGCAGTTTGCCTCTTGGGATCTATTATACTGTTTGGTGGTGTGTTCTTTGTTGTTCGCGCTTATGGCCCAATGTAAACAACATCAACTTTTGTCCACATATGTGCAGCAGCTGTAGGAGAGGTGAAGGGTAGTAATTCTTTCAGTTATCTAAATCTTAGGTGGGAAGTCTCTCTTAGAATGCAAGAGCAAAAGGATGTTTTTCTCAACTAGTGACAGTCTCGGTCGAGACCAGAACACAAGATAAGACATACCGTCACGCAAAATCAGTGATCTCACATGTACAGAAAGTCGTGTGAGGCTGTCATAGAGCCATACAGCCCACAGAGGGACGAGGAAGTCAGGGTGGATGAATGCTTGAAATCCTGTGACTTCTAACACGAGACACTGTTACTGTTTCCTGCTGATGTACAGAGTTTGTTTCTTTTACCTGGGACCATGCTGCTTAGCCTCTGATAACCAAGAAATCACTTTTTTAACCATGACAATGAAGGTCACCTTCCGCTTTAGGAATATAATCATTTAAGCCCCAGCCATGGTCTTTCCTCAACCCAAATCAGAAAAAGGGTTTGGATTATATTTGTTATATTATATAGACCATTACACATGGCCTGTGTTGTTTGATTTGGAGGAGTGTCACAATAGCAGCTGCCAGAGCTCTAAATCAGTCATTAACGGACAAAATTAACCACATTTTTCCTTTTTTCTTGTCACTTTTGTCCTGAACAATCCAAAAACACAGTGTGTGGGGATCATAGCTATAACTGGGAACACTCCAACCTACAGATTCAAACCTGCAGCTATACGGCACATCATGTATTCACATTCATTTATTTTTTTAAGATCATTTTTGGCAGAGATTGACAGTGGAGAAGCAGTTAGAATACATGGACAGCAAGCACACTAACTATAAGGCTACCAGTGGGCTTCAAACTGTTGAGGAGGAATGTTGAGGAAAATGGTTACATTAAAAAAACATAATATTTGTATTGATCAGAGGATGGATTCTCCACAAAAGCTATAACACTAGTAAGAAACAGTCACTGCGGAACCTGTTTTCTGCATTAAGTCCTTTACTGATAACCGCCCAGGACACAACTTGCACATTTCCAAAACTGAATGTTTGTTCATCTGAGCACAAACACTTTCCTTGATTTTCAACTTTTCTGGCTGACTGAGCTGTCTGGGTTCAGCCTGTTCACAAACAGACGTTGCAGTGAGTTACAGTCTTGAGTTGCTGGATGAGTGTCTGCCTGCGTGACTTCTGACCTGACTTTCCTGTTAGTACAGTTTTGGCCCCTTTTGGCCCTTGACCCCATTTGTTCTGTGTGAGTTACAGCTGCTGCAGCTCAGGGGCAGCACACTTAAAGTAGACCCAAACATATGGAGAGCCATCATACATCACACAGAGACAACCCAAAGTTGAAACGTGGGGTTGGCTGGTAGAGTAAAGTAAAAGTACACTAAATTAAATTGAAAATGAAAAACAGAGAAAATGGCTCCATTAGAGTCAGTGTAATACACCTCCTCTATAACAAATGTGAAGACACCATTACCAAACAGCCCTCCTCACCAAAGTTAAAACTGTTCAACTTAGAGAGACAGCATCTTGTTGCTGAAGTTTTGTCACCATCAGTATGAACTAATACACTGGCTCAGCACAAAACTCTTTTTTGTACTTGGATTATAATTATAACTTATGAGTTGACTGTGATCCAGAACTGTTTGTTGTCTGGGGAGAGTTATTTATAGAAGGTAAGAGACATACAGTAAACTGGTCAATTCAAATAGACAAAGTTGTGCATGCTATCACAAAGGGCCTGACGACCTAGCAAACATCAGGCCCTTTCTCTTTTTCACGAACCTGACAGCATCTGAATGTGTCGGCTTCATGTTCAACTGAGCACTCCTGTAAACTCATTGTAAATGTAGCTACAGCGATCTAGTAACATTTCTGCATAAAATTTCAAAACCGCACAAATCTGAATCATAGCTGTAATATAGGATCTGGATACGAGCTTAAAACACTGGCCCTAAGTCATCTGATGGTTGCTCAGTGGTGCATAGGACAACAGTAGTTCTCATTCTTCTGGATCCCAGTCTTATAAATTACTTGGATGGATCTCTCCATCAACATTGCGGTTATGTTAAAGAGGGGACATGAGTGGCATTAAAGAATGACTTCACATTTTTTAAAGTGTTAAAATCTTGAAACAACAGCCAGGTGCCCTTATAAACACTGAAACAGGTTTTACTTGCTGTAATCATTCCCCCTGTTAGTGCAGGCCTTTAAGAGATCCCTCCAAAACAAAAACTATCTAGTGTGTGTATGTAACAGGACCAAAATCCACTAAAAAGGCTTTAAAATGTTAATCTAAAGACAAAATCAGGCAGATATCCACCTGTTTTGGTTAGACCGCCATAAAAACTCTTGAAGAGTTCAAAGTAGCCTGAACCCCAGTTTGTTTGTATCATTACTGTATGAAAATAGTTCATTCTCCTCATTTGCCGTTACTAATCATCCCAGCTGAAGCTCAGCTATCAAGACAAACTTAACACAGCTGACGGTGTTAACATTAGGTAACAACAGGCTTCAAGTTCTTCTTTTTCCTGCTGTAAAGGCTTTGTTTTTATATTATGTGAAACAGTGAAAGGTCAGTATTGCCATTGTTTCACACAATTTCATGAAGCTCATCATCACTGTCAGAACCCTAAAATCCATCCTGACTGTGAACACTCAGCTTCCTTGTTTCTGGGTAGACACTCGACATTTCATTGGGTCTTATCTTTCACAGTAAATACTACATAAGGTTTGCGAGCTGCTACGTGCTTGGTTCTCACACTTTAAAACCTTCTATGTCACTTGAACACTTTGTAAGGACAGCAGTCTCAACTAACACAGATTTTATCAAATCATGTGATGAAAGATGGGGAGTAAAACAGTTGATTCAGTTTGTACTTGTCTAGCTCATATGTGAGGAAGTTTTGTAAGATGTTGCACATGAGTGTCATTCATTTACGTCAAAGCAATTAAAACACCAGAGTGGTCAACTATATATCCTCCTTTATTTGTGTGTATTATTTGTTTGGATGTTTGAAGTGCTTATTCTGAAAACCAAGGGTTTTAACTTAAAATCTCTTAGTCATTGTCTTACTGCCCGATTTATATTGGATGATGCAGAAAAATGCTAAACGCTAAAAACATTCGGAACCACTGTTAATATTAATATTTTTTATATGTTGTTTCATATACACTGTTTATAAAAGCTTAATGTAACAGAGGGGGTTGTTAATCTGATTGTGTAAAATTAACAACAGGTGAACTAGAGGGGCAACAATGAGACAACCCCCAACACAGGAATGGTTTTACAGGTAATTACACTACAACACCGGACAGGAACGTCAGGATGTCGAAGACGTTACATGAAACTTTTCAAACTATTTTTATGGCAGTAGGAGATTAGATGGTGGTAAAGTAGCATGTTTATCTGACACCATTATAACTTAGGGACGCTCAATTGTGTCTGCTGCTACCACAGAAGCTCCAGAAGGACATAATACACTGTGTGCACAATTATTAGGCAAGTTGTATTTTTGAGGATATTTTTTTGTTATTGAACAAATACAGTGCTCTCGGTCAATCCAAAATGTTAACAAACCTCATACCTGAATATTTAAGGAAATAAAAGTGAGGTTTTGGCTTTCTTATAATATCTATGTGTGCACTATCCAACTAAATAAAAATAAAAAAAAAATGTCCCATGTCACTTGTTTATTTCCATCTCTTGAAATTTTGAAAACCATAAACAACTCAAAATGTACAAATAAACATTGCTAACATTGAAAGTCAGGGACCAATATAGCCGCCTTTCTTTTAAATAACAACCATAAGCCTTCCTGTCGGTAGGAGTCTGTGTAGCCTCCCAGACACTGTTCAGAGAGGTGTATTGTTTTCCTTCATGGTAAATTGCTCGTTTAATACGGGGCCACAGGTTCTCAATAGGTTTTAGGCCAGGTGAGGAAGGGGGCCATGTCATTACTCTTTCATCTTTAAGGCCTTTACTGGCTAGCCACACAGTGGAATACTTTGACGCATGCAAAGGAGCATTGTCCTGCATAAAAATCATGGTCTTGATGCTGAATTTTCTTGTATTGAACTACTGCTTGAAGAAGGTGTTTCCTAAAAACTGTCAGTGGGTTTGGAAGTTGAGTTTGAGTCTATCTTCAATGCCAAAAGGTCCAACTAGCTGATCTTTGATAATACCTGCCCATACCAGTACCCCACCTCCACCTTGCTGGAGTCGAAGTGGAGCTCTGTGCTCATTACTGATCCAACCCTGGGCCCATCCATCAGGCCCATCAAGAGTCACTCTCATCTCATCAGTCCATAAAATCTTTGAAGGAGATTCACATATTACTTAGCCCAGTCTTGAGGTTTCAGCTTATGTGTCTTGTTCAGTGGTGGTTTCAGGTTTCATCTATTAATTTGCTTCTAAATACAGTGACTGGATGCTAAATGCTTTATGTGTAGTTCTTAAATGTGAACATGCTAAAAAGCCAAATTTAGCTCCGAGTAGTGTGTTGGTCAGGGCTTTATATATCTAAAAAGTCTAGACAAGGGATTTACAAAACAAGAATTCCTAGTATCACCATGTTGGAGGTTAAGCAGCTCATATGACCACTCCCAGAAATCCAGCTAACCTAAGTCCTGTGATTAATGTGGGGGTTGGGGAGCACATGGTACTTTGGAATTTACTGTGGAACGTGGTTTACGTTGAGGTACTGCATGTGGTGACAACCAGCTGGATGGTGCCATGCAGAAATCCATCATATGATGATGAATGTTTCTTACCGGACACAACACAAAAACCTCATGTGTCATAGTTTAGGTGACAATATGGTCAATTTTATAAATGAAACTGAAAAAAAAAAAGAAAATGAAATAAACTACTAAAAGTTGAATAAAAATGTAGTGGTATTCTTTTTTCAAATGGCTTAACACATTTTCAAAAGCTTTTCTAAAAAATATATATTTTTTATAAAAGATTTAGGAGTATGAAAAGGTGAAATACAATAAAAGTATGGTAAAATGGTTTGTATACTAATTAGTGATGGTACACAATATACAAAAAATGTCAACAAAGTTACGTTAAAAAGTAGTTAATTAAGTAAGTAAAAAATATAACAAAAAATATACAACTGGTAATTATGATTGTTCAGGATGTTTAACCCTGATTTATTGTTGTCAGATATTTCAGACAATCTTTACAGTATTGCCAAATCATTTAATTAGTCTAGTTCAATGACACATTATATTCTTAGTGCATAGATTTGTTTCCCCTTTAGCTTTTACAGACTCTTAACGCAACAGCGGATTTGCTTGGCATGTTGCAGCTTGCCTCCAAAACAGACCTGGCTGCAGTGCCATCGGCGCTGCAGCAGGAAGACCTCTGCTGATTGGGGATTGCTGGCAGAATGGAAAAAAAGACGAACCTTGAGAAGAACTGTGGGACATCCCAGTGCGAACATGTGAAAACCTCTGAGGTGACGCTGAGGTGGTTGTTGTTGCGAGTTGGGACCCTTGAGATAGGAAGTTGTGAAGCACCTGTTCCCTGGCACTTTTGTTCAGTACGGGCTGCTGCACCAAGCTCCTCCATCCCACTCATCCATGTCTCAACTTCACTCCCTTGGGCTCAGTCTTCGGGAGTTTCATCATGCAGGTTTTGTTCCACTTGCATTAAACAGATAATAGCATGTCCCATGAAGAAGAAGCTAAGATAAGCCATGTTTGACCAAAAGGCCAATGGAAATGGTGAGTTCCCAAATTTGTAAGTAACAACCAGGCAGGTTTTAAAATAACTACTTTAACTACTAACAACTGAGGTAACTACTTTATCGTCTCTCAGTTACTGCTCATCAGCCTGTACCCTTGTTTTACTGTATGCATATGAAAATGGACTTACTGGAAGGTGAGGTAGCTACGAATGCTATGTCAAAGGTCTAATAATATTGCATATTCATCAAAGTCTTTCTGGGGTTTTAACAAATGCATATTTGTTTTCTAAATAAAACAACAATGATCACTTGTATCTCACTTAGTTTAATTAAATTCTGTTTATATATCACCCAATTACAATACAAATCATCTCAAGGCACTTATAATTTAACCATATACTGAATTATATAAAAAAACCAACAACACCACTTGAGCAGCACTAGGCGACAGTGGAGAGGAAGAACTCCCTTTGGAGGTAGCATTCAGATTTGAGCCCACACCAGTTTTCCTTCTTTATGGAGGCAGGCTTGTTAAGCTGCTACTCCCATGTCCACCATTAATACTAGTTAATGATAAAATATTGCTCTATCATAAGAGGAATATTTTGTTCTCATGTAAGCTAAGTGAAGGACTATTTTAAGACCACTTCTCTGTCGTGCTTAAGGAAATTAGGGAGTGAGCTCTCATCTGCTCTGTGTTTAGCCGGGGGTCAGGGTTGAGCTCCTCTGCCACACACACTCAGCTGGCAGCAGGCCAGGGGGCCCGGGAGGAGAGAGGGGAGGGCCCGGGAGGAGAGAGGGGAGCCGCATGGATACATTTTCTCACGTTGACGACAACTACGCTGTGCAACAAACCTTAATGAGCAAAAAGGTCGTACCTACAATCGAGGTGATTGAACTGGGGGGAATGAGCGGAAGCTGTTTCGAACAGTAAGAGAAGCAAAGCTAAGTGTTAACAAACATCATTAGGCATTTCTATTGCAGTGTAATGAGGAATCCTTCAGAAAAACCACAGACTTGCCACTTAGTCAGAGGGAGATTACACATAATTGCAGTCGTCACCACCTCCCACCTGTGTTTGTGGGCCCTCTGTGTAGACATATGCACGGATGGATTTCTTCAATGTGCAATGTTTACATGCTGACAGGAACAATTACTAATACTAATACTAATAATTAAAAATTAGTCTTTAGGGACTTTTGGTGACTGTGTTGTTAGACACTCATTACCATGGATCCAGGGTTGTTTGGACAGCTATGAGCATCAGCTGTTATCACTGCAAAACACAGGGCTGCTGCCAGGGTAGAGGGCAGGAGTGAAGCGTTTCCTCATCTGCCTTATATCATTATTATTTCACAATGACAGCAGGAAGTAAACAGCATACTGCATTCTGGGATAGAATTATTAAAATTAGAGCTGCAACATCTATTAGCATTATGGCTAACATTAAGCTGTTCATCCTGTTTTGTACGTAGCCGACGCGGTTTCAGTGTGTAACCCTCAGCTGTTTGTCTCGTCTTTAGCCTGTTTACTTTCACCTGCCGTTGCAGCACGTTTTCTGTTCCTGCTTTGTGGGACGAACCTGTAGAACCCTCAGTAAGACGTGTTGATCTCAGTCGATGAAGCCTTTCAGATGGAGGCGGACATGTCTTCCAGAACTTAAAGCTACTCCAGTTGATGCTGAACGGCACCTTCAGGAATTAAGTTTCTCTACAGCATCTGAAGGTCGAGTCATGGAAACTAGACTTCTTTCTTGTTAAAAAGTCCAGTTACTGTGACTTAACTTCCAGATAACTTCATCTGGATGACTGAGAATCTTCACCTACATTTCTCTACAGTAATGAACAATTGATCTGACCATGGAAGCCACGTGATACATAACTGGGAGGAAGATATACTAAGATCAGATATACTGCCAAAGCAGATCAAGACTTTGAAAGCAAGGAAAAGGAATATTCTTCAATGGTCATGTTAGTTGCTTGATCTCAACTCAGTGTTTCACTTATTGAATTAAAGAGGGACCCAGAAAGGAGCTACAGTGAAGGGCTGGCAAAGCACCTCCAGGGAGGGAACTCCGAATTTGCTGATGTCCATGGGCTCCAGGCTGCAAAGTGTAAAAAATTGTGGTAATACTTAAAACTATATCACTCTGTCCAAATACTATGAACTTAAAACAAAGCTGAAAGTCTAATGAAAATCGGAATTTGAACTACCAACATATTGTCCATGTATATAAAGATATCTGAATCGAGTATTTTGTCTAGAATATGACTGAATCTGTTGCATTTCAGCAGTATCCAACATATATGGTGGGATATGATACTAAATAACACTAGAACACTAAAAGATGTATTGAAGCAGATTTTCTACTTCTATTGACTCATATCTCTACAGAGACTAACAAAGGCACTGTGTCCTGCAGAATACTGAGTGCATTAAGTATTTAACTCAAAATCTATCAGTATGAACTTGAACTTGTGACCTTACATGTTCATAGTCTTGCAATTTGCAGTACAAATCCTAATTCCTGCTTCGTGTCTGTTACTCTCTCATCTAATTTCTTATGCCTCTGTGACAGTGACATCTGTGGCAAGACACATTATGTTTGCAGGTTCTCAGCAACACCTTGAGGAAATGTCTTGTAAATCTGAACAATGTCCACTTGACCTCAAGGATGAACTGATTAGACTGTGGTGGGTCATAGGTCAAAGTCACTGTGACCTGTCCAACTCAGTATAACTATATCTCTGGGATACCTTGAGGGAATGTCTTTAAATTTAGCACAACTATCATCCTCAAGAATGGACTAGATATTATTGGTCAAAGGTCAAGATAACTGTGACCTTGTCCCATTCTCTTAAACACAATTTTGTTTAAGAGTTTGTACAAATGTGCATGTCAGCTCCAGGTTGATGGGTCCACAGATGCAAACAACAACAATGAGGCTGTGACAATATACAGTAACCTGAAATTGACATGTAAATGCACGCTCAAAGCTCACCATGCATATTTTTTTTTAGGAGAAATTCCCATCAAATCAAAAGATGTTCTTATCCAACATTTTAAAGCTACATAAAACATGGTCTGAAATTAGTTATGTATATTCCATATGGTCCAATTAAACTCCATCTTTGTTTTCCAGCTAGATTTTGAATATATTTCACTATTTCTTGTGGTTATTTTTGTGTGGGTTTCAGCAGTGACTTGGTCGTAGCTGTTAACACTGAAAATGAAGGGAAGAAAAAAAAGCATTATTTTTACATTAACGCAACAGTCTTTGTGTCTGTTCATCTGTTCCACTGAAGCGTATGCTTTATGACCAGATGTGACAGTCAGTGCTTTAGAAAACCCACAGAGTTAACACTTCCTCAGAGATTCCGCATGATAAATATAAATAAACCCCCTAATGTCTGTGTTTAGTGTATCTAACTCACTTTATACGATGATGCTTTTGACAGAAGGATATACAAGCTACATCAATATGATGGAAATAGGAAAAATGAATTCAAAATACAGAGTCTTACAGTGAACTCAGTCAGTGATGCAGTTTAAACAGCCTGCTAATATTCTGAGGAGATAGGAACACGAGTGTTGCCTGATTCATACGTTTTAGGTGTGGTTCTTTAAGATGAAGGCATGACTTCAGAACTGTGTTCAACAAACACAGCGTCAAAGTATCCATGACAAAGACAATAAATCTCTATCAAGGTGTGGCTGTACTGCAGCACATCATCATGAAAAGCAGCTAACACCCCCTACACCCCCAGAAGCTGTAATATCCATTATACACTCCAATATAAATATGCTGCTGTTCATCCTACATTTACATAGATGCACTTGAAATACAAACTCTAATGCATTATCACATGTCATGTATTTAGTGTTTAAATTCTCTGGAGGGCATGAATGTGCTTTGTACAATCACAATTGCCCATTTGATTTGGTTGGTTTTGTGGATAAATGATGATATAAATGATTTAGGAAGAAATCATCATAAGGTTTGTTTATAGGGAACATATTTGGGACATTTCTGAAACACACACATGTAAACACAGTGGAAATAAGCATCAATTATAAGTTTCTGTACTGTGGACTTGTATTGAATATTATCCTTTATAAGCTGATTCCAGCACTGTTTCTAAAAACCCAAGCTATGGTCTCCACAGAGACACAACTGAAAGTCTTAGTGGAACAGGTGACATTATATCAATACTGATATCCAGCACTGACAGAGGTGTTGTGAAAATTAAGAAAGTACAGGCCACTGATCAGTAGTAAACATAAGGAAGGTGATTAGATCGAATCAGTCTTCTATTAATCTGCATGTTTCATCTTAGAAATCCATCCAGTCTCGTTTGATAATAACGCACTAAGTGACCATGAATTCTAAGCCTGCACTTTAATATCATACCCACGAGGGTATAGCGCTTCTTGGAAAATGCTGAGGATATCTCCAAGCTGCATCATTTCCAGTGAAAGGAAAAAAGAGGCGGATTCCCGTGAAGTCCCTGCGCCCTCCTCCATTTTTCGTGTAGAGGGAGGGAGGGGAAAGAGAGGGTGTGTTTAAGCGAGAAGGGGGGGGGGGGGGGGGGTGCGTGCGTGCGCCCTCGGCAGACAGTCAAGCGCAAAAGACACAAGGCTCATCCGCTCGCCTCCCCATTGACGTCAGTCCGGTATCACATGAACGAGCAGCAACCAATCGGCGCTGCGCTGTCGGAGAGCGCTGGCTCCTGTACGCCAAGATAGGGGAAAAGACTGAATAAAAGGAAACCGTGCCAGTGAGCTTGTAATGACCACAAAAGCCCGTGGAGGAGCCTAGAGCCGCCGCCATTGGATATTTCGGGACTTTTCTGATGAATCTCATGCCCTCGTCGCTTTGGATTATTCTGTTTGGCACCGGGGCGATCGGAATGGATAAGGCCATGGCCCTAACATATTGAATAGCTCGTTGGTGGTGGGGGGGGAGGCGAGACGCGCACCGTGGAGACAATTCATGGGGCATTGTGCGGGGAGGAAAATGGTGGATTATTTGCTCTGTATCATAAAAACCTTCCCCCGTGTGGATACCCTGCCTTAAGACACAGCTTGGTGGCTTTTCTGCGCCTGTCTTTGCCGAGCCTACTGTATCTGAGGTCGTGTTATAGCGGTTGGTAGGTAGGTACCCCCCCCCCCCCGTCAGCTCGATCCGAACGACCTTATCTATTTCTATTTTTCCTATAGGCCTACATGTAGGATCCTTGTGTCGCTGCGACGCGCTCGCCCTCCCCACCCCTAAAGTAACATTTGGAAACAAGGAATTGTTGGATTACTGAACTATGGATTTCAACAGCGGCAGCGGCGGCGGAGGCAACGAGCTGCACAACAACCAGTTTTATCAGTGCGAGGAGAACAAGCCCCTGCTGGGAGAAATGTCGGAAGGGAATAATAACACCAAGCTGGGCGCAGGGCCGTGCAAGAGGTCCCTGCACCACTGCAGCAGCAGCGGGATGCGATACAAGCTGCTCCACGAGGGGGACATCCAGGTGTGCGTGGTCAAGCACCCCCGCACCTTCCTCAGCAAGATCCTCACCTCCAAGTTCCTGCGGAGGTGGGAGCCTCACCACCTCACGCTCACAGACAGCAGCCTGACCTCGGCCACCGTGAGTTGCTTTTTTGGCTTCGCGTGTGTGTGTGTGTGTGTGTGTGTGTGTGTGTGTGCGTGTGTGTGTGGGGGGGAGAGACAATATATAGTTCTGGGTTTCACATTCCACAGGCAGCTTTGGTGTTTGTCTTTTCTTGTCTGGACGCAGCAGACGCGCATCGAGATTACGCACAGTCTGTTGTTGACGCAGTTTACGAGACGGCGGCGTGTCACTGGTTTTCACGGCCCGTTCAGCTTCTAATGTCGACAGTGCTGTAGCCGTGGCCTGCACCCTTTCACCCCCCCCCACATCCCATCTTTGCCCATCACGCACCTGAGACCGCAGCCTTCTGAGGACAGTGGAAGTCTCCGCAGTCTGGATGAGTGCATGTGGGACATATGTGCACGCATGTGCGTTTTCGTCTCCTTTATGGGTCACTGTGTGGCCGCAGGAGGCTTTAAGCAGAATTCTAACACTCCTAACTAAATAATTTACAAGAAGGATCTGCTCTTAATATTCCATGGGGATAAAAACCCATCAGCTGGGGAGGAGGGGGGGGGGGGGGGGTTCTTGGCCAGTTAGGCATGACATGAAACCAGTTCAGAGCCCCTCCTGCAGATGTGTGGATCAACACAACAAACAGGTGTTCGTGTTTCTTCTGGCTTGTCAAACAGCAGGTTTGCATACAGGAGGGATAGGATGCCATGGTGATAATACTGGTTTTACTGCAGTTCTCATCATCTTACATGTCAGTTTTGGCTGTTGATTACCTGCTAGGCCTGTTCAGTGTATCAGTCTGATGGTGGAGTGACAAACACAACACAACACAACACAACACAACACACAGTGAGAGAGACTAAAACTGCTACTTAACCATCCAGACAGTGGCACAGCAATTCAGCATAACATCCGACACAGTCACGAGTGTGGATACTGTTATTTGAACACATTTACTACGTGTATATATGCCCCGGGCATCAGAGACAACATGTAATTGTTACCCACAGCTGGAGTCGTGTCTATCAAATGTCAGCAGAATAATGCAGAACTAATAGAAGCCTTCATCTCGCCTGCTGTTATTATCAACACTTTTCACTAACATTTTCCACAGCGCCACAGCCCATTGTTTTATCAAAACACCTTGGTAGAGGCTTTTTGGATGTCTGCCTATCACAGCCACACTAGAGGAGTGTGTGATGAAGTTCCCACTGCAATGTTGTTATTGCAGAACAGACCTGGGGATGTGGTTTTGGTTTAACCTACCTGAACTTAGTTGACCTGCTAGTTTTACTGGAGCCTTCTGCCTTTTTGTGGTCCGCTACAGTGTCTCAGTAGTGTCAGCCTATTTCATTTCCTTGTGAAAGGATATCTGTAGGCCCTATCTGTCATTATGGTTTATATTGGCCCTTCATGCTAATCACTGAGCGGAGGTCATAGTTTAGCCTTCTTGTCATTTCCCACCAACACTGATTACTTTTTGATTCCTCTTGTGCATTAACTTGTTGTGGGTGTAACTTTATGATGATAAGTCAATGACGCATTCAAAGGATATTTAGTTTGAATCGAAGAAACATGCGGGGCTAGATAAGGCTTGATGATGCAGCAAGGCGGCTGCCTCCTGGCGACCAAATAACACAGCAATCTCACACTGCTTACTAGAAAATCAGCGAACAAGTTGCTGCTGGCTTTTTGTTGTCACCTTCCTCCTTCTGATCAACTCTATGTTTTCAGACCTGCTTTGTTAAAGTACACTGCCACAATCCAACTTGCTGATTAGCAGTGTTACTGATGGGATAATATTTTAAAGTAGTAGTTTAGTAAATGTATACATCAGTGAAGAATCCTCAAAGAAAAACCATACGAGGGGGGGATTTCCTTTTTACTATCCAGGACTGCAAAAGGCGAGGGTTGACGGTTCTGGTCCTCAAGATCCACTGTCCATGATTTTCAGCTACTTCACTGTCTGTGGTTGTATGACACCACCACCATATGACACCATATAATGTTATTTTATAAGTTGTATGTGTGCTCAGTGAGTGCCTGCTCCCGTTGCATTGTTTCCAATTAGACATAATGTTTTAACATTGAGTTACAATAAAGCTGAGTCACATATTTAGCTTTTAAATGGAGGCAGACAGAAAAGAAGAAGAGCTTTGGAAGAAGAGGAAGGAGAATAAAGGTGAACAAAACAAGCATCCACATCATTTGAGTGGTGGATGTGCAGTCAGTGCACCTTAAGTGGACCCAGGTTTGTGCATCCACACGGACCTTCACACATGATGATATTTATGTCACACATACCCATGTGACATTGTGATAGACAGGCAACCCGTCCAGGGCCTCTCAGTGGCTCATGGGTTTGGCTCCAGTACACCCGGACCCTTAATAGGATAAGTGGTTTGGATTATGGATTGACTGACCCATATGGATTCATGGGCACAGAAATCATGAATTGGCCTTTGGAGTCTTGTTTTGGTGACAGTAGCCGTGAACAAACACTGTTTCTATTGATGTCCAGTGAAATAACTACTTGTCGGGGGGGCTTGCTGTATTGTTCTGATCACATTTTCTAGATGTGGTTCGAAGTGGCGTGCTGTGATCTCCATTGTCAGTGATTCTTCATCGATTGTGGTTGCAGTGGGAAATGGGATCAGCCTTCAAACTCTGGCCAGTCAGCATTAGCCCTCAGCAACAACCAGGAAGTCGTCTGTGTGAGCAGGAATTAGGCACTGTTGCTACTTCCCAGGGATCTCTGGTCACTCAGACAATGAAGGGTGTATTTTTTTCCTGGAATTTTATCTGTTGCTATCGCTTATCTTCTGTATTTGGTACTAGACTCCATGATTTACAAGCAGCTAATAATAATGCTTACATGACATCGATGTAAGTTGAATCACTTTATGTCCAGTTTTTGCTGTTTTTGCTGACACTGTCAGAGAGGTGTTAATTCACCTGGAGTACATGGTAATTATTGAGGTTGTAGTTAGTGCTGTTGTAAGCACTTTGTAACGTATGATTAGAAAAGTGCTCTATAAGTAAATTAATTTATTTTTTATTTATTCCTTGATTTCCAGCCCCAGTATTGTTGAGGAATTATGTCCATAGTGTATCAGATGATTCTGCCCATCACATTTACAGTAGGTCCAGTGACAGCATTCAGCATCAGTGTAGAACATATGTCAGTTTGTTTCCAACTCCCTAAAGCTGTCTTCTAAAATATGCTTAAACACTCACAAACACTATTGTCTGACTGCCCTCTGTAAAGCAAGTGAGACTACATCATTTCCTGTTGCCAAGAACCTGTCAACCACGAGAAACGGAATAAAATGACACTTTTCCAGAAGACAAGCAGATCCTGTTCGACTCCCACCACCTAAAAGAGTCGAGGAATTCCTTCAGAATCTGGGTGAATACTATAAAACCGTGTTAGAAACAGTGTGAGTGTTACTTTAAATGACTTATGTTGCCATGTGCTGTCGTCCTTCTCAAGCTGATCTCACATGATCACTGCAGGTGATTTATTGTTCTTGTTTTAACATCTCATAAATCACTCAAGAAAATAGGAAATGTTGTTCTCTGAGGTAAAAACGCATCGGAGTGCTTGGAAGCCCACAAACGCATTCACACTGCACCACTTGTTGACATAGTAGAAAATATGAACACTACTCAGAATTGTTATTTATCATAAGCTGCCCTGTGGTGAACCATAGCCTGCTTCGTGTGCATGATGGTAAACTGATGGAAAAGAAACAGAAAGTCTAATGCTAATTTTTGGTTCTGATTCCAGTCATGTGAGGTCACTTGTGTGTTTGACAATCACACATATTCACACATTCTTCACACTGTACAGCCTGAAACATGAGGAAGAGGGTTTTATTCAGGCCCAAGCATGAATGTGCATTTCCTGAGTGGAGCCGTTGTTGTGCTTGTCGTCGAACACAGCGCCTATGTGGGCAGAAGAACAATGCTGACCCGTTTGCTCTTGCAGAGAGACTACTTCCAACAAGGAGGCAAAGAGCGTTGACTCTGAGTCTCCAACAACATCCCCACGCACGGCGAATAGCTGGGATGACAGAGAGAAGAGAGCTTTGTGAAACACAGCATAACTGCCAAGAGGGCTTCATTAGATCCCGTAACAATATTCACATGAGTCCTGTTTAAGTTGAAGCAGTGTCCATTGTCTTATTCTGAAAGTTTGGAGTTATCATCAACTCGTAGTTTCTTAGTCAAGGTAATAACATATGCAGTGTGATATGAATGGAGTCTGTGTGAGAGCGAGAGAGAAAGCGATGCATGTGGACAAGAGGAGAAAGCTGTGACGCACGCCTTCTTTTGACAGACCTGCCCGCCGCTGTGACTGCAGTCAGAAACCCAACCTGCATAATATTTGTGTAAGAATGGTGCTGGTGCGAGCTACTACTTCCTGTGTTGTGCCTCGCTTACAAAAGACCCGAGATGAAAGAAATCTGGTGAGCGCAGGGGGCACATTACACTGTATGTAGCAAGGTGAGAGGTGGGGGGCCTTTTAGAAATCAATTAGCACGGCTGGAGTGGCTTCTGGTCGTGTATGGGGTCTGAAGTGTCTTATAATTAAGCAAGAAGCAGGGGTGGGCCCCGTTTTAAGCCATATCTCCAGTTTACTGAAGTGATGTCACTTAGGGTTTGTGTGATCCTCTATGTTACCTTCACTTTCACTCAAGATCTTTAATTAGCAGAACTAATCAAACATCTCCCAAAGGTTAGTCACGGTTAACACTTTATTTGGTAATAATATGTTCCGCGCACACAGTTCGTTCTGATTTCCTTGCTCGTCTTTTGCTGCCCTCAACTGCTGCAAGTAAATTCTTTTGGCTTCAGTGGTGATAAATATGGCATGTCATTCACTGTGTGTGTGTGTGTTTAAACTCACAGTAGGCGTTCTCTGTTTATGTAAAAACAACTTGCATTTCATTTACTGGACATTGGGGATTGACCTGTATCTAGTGGTAAAACAAACCTGTGGAGATACACAGTGGGGGCAAACTATTAGTTAGGATTTGTTATTAAATGCATATGACACTGGGCTTTAAGGGCAACTTTACCAACTTGCTTCCTGTGGTTAAACATCTGTTTGTCTTCTATATATATTTAAATATCTCTTCTGCTTATAGCAAAAAAAAAAAAAAAAACCCTCCAGATACCAAAACTTATGAAAATTGGTGAAGTGGAGTAATTACACACAACTTTGCACTTTACATGCATTTTCAATATACACATCTCATGTTACCACAAATTCTCATTCATTGTCTCGATGAACCCAAAACATACATGAACCATGTTGGGGTCAATGTCATTTAACCGCTGTGGTTCCATATACTGCATGAACAAATGCTGCACCTCTGTACACCCACAGCGCGTGCTGGTAACCAGCAGATTTTGAAAATTCCCATGGGAAATGGCCCAAAGATCCACTTCACTATGTGAAGGGAGCTTAATCACAGTGGACATATTATCATAGAGGTCTCTGGCTTCAGCATCACACGCTGCAAAGCTGGAGGCTGCACTGTGTGTAAGGTAAACACCAGCAGTAAATAAAAGTGTTGAAGTGAGGCCGCTGAGCGCTGCTAACATTTACAGGAAAATGATAAAAAGCTAAACACAGCGTAACAGCAACGTAAGCGGAGTACATTAAGAAAGAATGAGTAATGGCTGTTTCACAGCAGTATCTATCTCAAGTTTTCTAACATTAGTTACTATAAGCTACTTGGCACAGTTCCCCAAATAAGGCTGTAGCAGCAGAACCCAAGAGCAAGAGTGCTTTTTATCACTTATGAAATAAAGTCTTCATCTGTGAGAGGAAGAATATTTTGTAGTTTGACACAGCGCTAATAAGAGTCCCTTTACACTTTGTGGCATTAACTCCCCCACAGCTATAAAAAAAAGTATAGCAAGTATATACAACTCAGCTTCCTGATGTGGTTGGATAGTGCGTCATACAACCTTGTTCTCTCTTTAAGTAGGCCTACACTCTGAGTATGGTCCAAGTTGTAATCTCAGCCATCTCTGGGCTAGGCATGAACTCAATAGTTTGATTGGTGCCCAGTAGTCACCACATATCATTGCATTTCATATATATATATATATAGATGCATGGGTGCAATCTGGAATTGTTTCTGCATTGTTAATTGTCATTAACTTATGTCTACAGGACTGTTGTTGTTGTTTGTTAAAATCGAAAAGCTCTTCAGAACAGTGAAGGGTGTGTGCATATGTGACTGTCAAAAAAAAAAAAAAAGAGTAGACATCCAGATCAGCTGGTCACACTGCTCGTCAAAGCAGAAGCAGCACAGTATAACTGGACTGCAAGATCTGGGTGGTGGTGCTGTTTTAATGCAAAATAAAAGGGAAGAGAAACAAAAGCAGTGACTACAACATATGAGCACACACACACACACACACACACACAAAGCTTTGGACGGCACTGGGCTGGCCTGCGGCACAGGCTCCAGTGCATGTTCATATATCAAATACTGGATCCTCCCTGTTCTGTTTGAACAATGCAGCCATAAAACAATGATATGAGTTATAGTTGGGAATGATAGCAATGTGTGCCATATGAATTTATGATATTTAGAATAGGTTGGAATTGGACTTGTTGGAATTCTACCTAATGTATGCCTCTAAATACTGGATCATTTAAAAGAAAGAAGAGCAAAGAAGAGTGGGAGGAGTGAACTCTGGACAGGGAATAGAGGCTGCTGCCCTGCTGCAGCGGTCAGTCATAGCTTGTTTTTAACTGGGCTGAAAAAAGTTAGATTCAGCCAGGGCACTGGGAAGACACACACACACCACTTGTTTAAAGCTGGGTGCTATGACTCTGTGCATGAATTTACAATTCAAGTCTTATAGTTCAATGAAATAATTTCATGGGCACCTCTTCTTCTCATTTTATATATAATATTTTGTCAGAGACTTTCTGTTCAATAAATGTCACTAAACACCAGTGATGACTGCTTGATGACTCTGGACACAGAGAGATGACAGACGGTGTTGGATATAAACCTAAAACCAGTGGAGTGATTGTTCTGAAATTGTGCAGAGGCCAAATTGAAATGTATTTCTTGGGCTGAAGAAGGAAGTCACTGCAAACAGCAAAGAAATAGTTCAGCACATATTGTGCTGTAAAACCACAACTTAAGCAAATCAGATTTAAATCAAAGTCAGTTAGTGGTCTCTAGAGATGCTAAGAGGGTAACCTTATTACCTTTGGAGAAGAGACCGCTGTTTCCCAACAGTTATTTTGCCTAATATTATTGCAGTGTCTGTACGGCTGCTGAGTCAATTCAACTGAGTGGAACCATCAGAGCTGTTGTGGTCTGCACCTCCAGAAGTCGCCGTGGCGTGACTTCTGGAGAGCTTTACGTCAGTGTACAATGCAGGGTGCAGACCCACTTACAGTACATGAAGAGAAGTTACAGCACTAAACTGTGGTCTGATGAACTTGTTAGATTATTCTCCTTCAAAGTGTTGGTAGCGTTTTGCAAACAAGCAATTCTTACTAGTAGGCATGGTTTAAATCAGCAGATCATTCTTGTGAACGGCAAACTCAGGACATTGGGGTGTTTTAATGTATCGAAGTAGCTCTTACCATACATCCAGTCACATTTCATTGATTGGGCTCCAGGTTTGCCAGCTCCAAACAGCTTTTATTAAAACCAGTAGCCTAGGGGCTCACTTACAGTTTCACCACCCTGTGCATGTGATTTTGGAACAGGGTTTAGAGGTTAAGTTGTTTTTAACTTTAATGTGATTCCACAGATTAGTGGAAATTAGTCAAATTAGTCCAACAAGCAAAGGCACAAAATGCTGATTTAAAAAAGGACTAGATAGGATGTGGTGGAGGAAGAGTCCAGCCGGTAATGAGACGATGACATGATGATAATCATATAAAAACAAAGAGTCAAGGAAAGCATAAATGATATTCAGTCTCCGACGTCATGGGAACCAGAGCTAGATCATGGGAACCCTCAGTTTATGATATATGACACATTAAAACCATCACATGAAGTCAACGTTGGCCTTGTCATTGGCTCTGTTTAAAATAGTCTGTAAATATCTTTGGTGGAAGCATTGACACTCAGCAGACCCTGTTGATAGTCCAGAGGCTCAGCTCTACATACTCCGCTAATCAGAGAGATCCAGGGTCTGTTTGAATGATGAGCCGGCGTGCTGGAGCAACACAGCGCCCTCGTGTAGTTTGGAGCTTTGGTTGGTTGGTTGGTTGGACAACATCAGAATTTAACAAATACACTAGATGCAATCCTCCGTATTACCAGCAGGGCATCGACTGATGAGCTAGTGTAAGGCACATATCTACTGAGGTTTTATTGAGAGTAGTTGAACAAAGTACAACACTGGAACTTGTAGAAAAATACACTGTATGTACGTGTCAGTAATGGGCAGCATTACTTGATATTCACTGTCAAACTCGTTCATTTGTCTCTTTGCCACAAACATTGAGAAGTGAAACCCACAATAGTAAGAGCCACCTTCTAACTATCTGAGGGACTGAATCAGACTCCTAACATGTACTTTATTAAATGTATGTTTTCGTAAGCCCCACTCTTAAGCTGTATTTTATGCAAAAACATTTATTAGTTTAGAGGAAGGAATGCAAATGTGCCAGGACTCTGCAGTCAGTCTAACTGTTAAAATGCAAAAATGACCATCAGTCTGCATGAATGAAATGACGTACACTGGCAGACCAATGCAAAATAACTTTAGGGCCCTGTTCATCACACTGACAGTGTGAAGCAGAAGGGCTGTGTGGGCGTTATATTTGTTATTTTGCTTCAGGTAGATGCAACAGTGCAAAGTGCAGAAGGTCCGGCCGAGGTAAAATCGAAATCAGAGGGCGTGGTGGTTAAAACATTTCGCCACTTTGAAAACAAACATGAAGTTTTAGATATTGAGAAGTGGAGTTAGTTAGTGTTAGACATTTTCCTCGCTCGGTACAGAGACAGTTGTATTTAAATAGCTGAGCAGTAAAACGATATTTAGGTGTGTTCACTTATTTAACTGTGTGATTGTGCACATGTAGTGCCATGTGTCGCAATACTGTTGACCTACTGCTGCTGCTCTACTGTTTATTTTCTACTGGAGCCGTCCTCGTTCATCAGAACCACACGACACTCTTCACAGTAGGATTTTTGCCTCCGTTTGGGTTAACATTATATTTGGAGGGTGGAGGTAGTTATCATTTTCCAAAGGTTCCCCTCCCTTTTGCTGCTGAGGTATATAATCATGAACGCGTTTGCTGCCTCCATTTGAAACATTGCTCATATCCACAGTTTCTAGCTAGAAGTCATCGTCATCAGGACTGAATGTACCTTAATGCTACATTTCTTCAAACCATTTAAAAAGTCATGTATGGAGATATTTATTGAGTCAAATGATCAAAGCCAGTCTGAGAACTCCACCCTGAATAAGCATCTAAAGACACACATCCAGATCCATACAAAGAATTCAAGGTGAGAGGGTTTAACCTCCGTTACGTTGGTTAAATAAATCATATCTTGAAATGTTCCTGTTTAGAGTTTGTGTTCAAATAAATACATTTAATTTGTTTATTTTTTTTGTCCTGGTATCAACATTAGTATTGAGTATCATGGACTTTCTGTGGTATTGGTATCGACTCTCAGATTTCTAGTACAACTTCACACATCCTTGTGCAGGTGCAAAAATATAGTTCCATCGTGCTACTAGTGGTTCAAACGTCAACAAAATTAAGATTGTGCATTCTTGCTAAATAATTTGTGTTTAACCAAAACCAGTGGGGCCCCACCTTCAGATTTAACCCTGGGGCACCTCAGCTAGTGAGTCCGGCCGTATGTTTTAGATGCAGAAACAACTAAACGTTACTAGAAAATGTGCTTGAACAATTGTGGCAACACTTTCAGAAAGTAAATCCCAGCTAACTTGACAAAGTGCTCCCCATCGTCTGCTCTGTGAAGACCTGCTGCAGCTCACCGGTGTGTTTCCATCTTCCACATTTACCAGCAGCAATTTGGCAGTTTTTTAGTAAATGGAGAAGTAGGGCTGCTCATCATTCAGGGAAGTAACTCTTCGTGCACACGCGCAGCAAACACACAAGTCCAGCAGCTCGACACGAGTTCCACAGCGTGACCAAGTCCCTACAGAGAGCGTATGACATGTATATGTTGTTCAACGATCAATCTGCTCTATGTGTTTCGCTCTGAGAACTGCTGTCATGTGATTATTGGTAAATATGAAACCGGGGGAAACACAGGATGTGAAAAGATAATGTTGGCTTGATGACGGGAACAGGAAGAAATGTGCACTCAGTGGTTTCTTATCCACACAGTACAGTATTTGTCTTCACAGAGGACAGCTGTGGTTGTCACTGAAGGACAGTATGAAGCTTTCACTTTGTTACATGCGTCTGTCATAGCTGGAGAAAATGGGGATGAGCAGTGAAAGACGATGAGGAAATAGGTAAAGGAGAGAGAGCAGTGTTGGGAGAGAGGTGCAGGATAAAGGACGGTAGAAGTAAAAGATGAGTAGAGGAAGAAAATGTATCATTTAGTGATTCATCTGAAGCTGTACAACTCAACAATCCTGTCACAACATCACTAATGCTGTCTCTAGGATTGCGTGTGCATGTCGAGGACTGACCTTTTAAAATGGCTGCTTAGTGTTTTCAGTGCACCGATCCAGGCAGCAGGAGCTCAGTGCCAGAAAGGTGTCTCGTTCAAACGTGCTGCTGCTGCCGCTGCAGCTCAGGCGGACTCCGTCAGTCAGCTGTCTCAGGCCTCACTCTTCCTCCATTGCCCGTTTTCACTTTCTCTTTCTTCTTTCCTGTCTTCCACTCTGTCTTTCTCTCTTTCTCTCCCTATCTGGCTTGTCGATGTGTTTCCTGTTCTGAGTCATCAGAGTCAGAGTTGGAAAGTTTTCCCTGCCCTGCAGCGCTCAGTGAACACAACATATCAGGGAGCTGATAGTGTTGTTGATCAATGACTTTGCGTTTCACATGCACTTAAATCCTTCTTTACACTTATATTTTTCTCTGCGCTTAAAAAAAACTGCACTTATACCCCATGAAACTGAAACAGCTCTTTCTAGAGCACTTTATTTTAAGGTTCTCCTCAGCTTAGATATTTGCGTCCGTACCTCACTTGTAAGTCGCTTTGGATAAAAGCATCTGCCAAATAATTAAAAGTAAATGTAAATGGAGATGTAAATGCCGACACTTCATGTTTTGCAAAGACACACTACACCTGAAAGTTTAAAGAGAAGGCAGCCTTGTTTCTAGGTTGCACACTTGCACGTGGTAGAAATTAAATGGTATGAAAATAAAACATAATAATTATTAGTAGTATCAGAATATTGTGAAAATGTTCAAATAATACACAAACTGCAATCATATAACAAGGACATATTTAATGTATTATTAGTCTCTCACACACTAACTTCTGTGTTGCATTTGAGTACATATGAAACTAGCTTTGGCTAGTTTATAGCAAATGCAAGTTTCCCTCAGCTCTCTTAGAAAAAAACAAAATGCAAACGCACGTCCGACTCAGTCCTCTTAGTCTTTGTAGGAGGTGGAATGATCTCCTGAGCACTGTCGCTGCCTTCACTGACACCAGAACAAGTCCACGTTGCTCCGCTGGACTGTATTTTACCAAAGTGTGGTAATCAACCACAGGTTTAATGGTAACTAACATTTGAAAGAGTAACACCTAACCATCTAATTAACTGAATTTTATTATGGTTTACCGTGAAACCAGTTACTGCGTCATTCCTACTCTGTGGAATCCCAAACCAAAGGCTTCCTACTGAAGATGTGTTGTTAAGTGTCACAGTTAGTTTTTTTTTGTTTTTTAAAGAAGAATCTATACAAATGTTAATTGTGGAATGTTTGCAGACTGTTTCGTTATTTTGCACATTTAGATTATTAATACAACTTAGAATAAGGTCATACGTGTTTGTGTATTATCATGGTTGAAGCAGCTGTCAGTACTTGTAATGGTTAAAAGCAGCTCCACCTTTACCAGCTGCTGTTTTTGTCCTTTTTTTTGTTTGCCATGTCATGGGTTTTCATATTTTGTCTTCCACCTATTAATGATAGCACCAATGTGAAATTAGAATACAATAAATAAGACATTCACTGGTGTTTAATCCCCAACATTTTCTTTCTAAGTAACGGTTACTTAGGAATAGAAGCAGGTGTGGCGGCTGATGGGTGGCCATGGGTTAGACACATTAGATTGCCCACTGGTGCCAACTTTGCCATCTTGGTATTATAAATGATTGACATGGAATTTCAGACTGAAATACCACATAACATTATACAGACTCTTGTATGTATGTAGTAAATAATACCTCTAATTCTAATGTAGTACTTTCTTAGGAAAGTAATGGCACTTTTACTTGAGTACTGAGTTTGTGTACTTCTACTATCTCAGATGTTTTTTTTTCATCTTTTTATTAGATTTGTTGAGCATAAAAAAGAATTTCACCAGTCATACAGTATGTTGTAATTTACAACCTCATATTCAGTGCTACAGTACTACTGCATTAGTATTTTCTGCTATATGTTTTTACACCTTTCAGTCCTACCATTGTTTTTCATTCTTAGGGTATGATGGCAATAAACACAGACATAATGTTAACAGTCATGATTCAGCATAAAAAAAATGTAAAGTTGCTGAAGTGTATTTTCTCACCCTAGTGAGATGAATGGAAGCCAGTGCACTGGTTAAACAGGACACTTTTAAACATCTTGCAAACTAAAAGCTGCACCTTGTAAATGGTTTACGTGATTTATGTGATAGCAAATTGAATTTGTAGTAATTGTTTTAAATCTCAAGAAATACAGATCTGATTCTTGACACTGATACAGTGAAGTAACATATTCTAAATGTCTTGTATTTTCAAAGGAAGACGATTACACTCACTGTGGTAACGTTTTGATACCATAAACTCTACTTTCTTTCTTCTTACTTACATCATTGGTCTCTGTCTGCTTCTCTTTCAAACATATATCTCCATCACCCTGTTTCTATAGCAACACAGCAGTGAAGAGACAAGAGGAGCTGTAGCCTCCTCCAGCCCTCCTCCGCAATGAAAAGCACAACAAAAAGAGAAAGAATGAGTGGGGGGAAAAGGAGGAAAAACAGACGACTGGCAGCAGGAAAACAGAGTTAAACTGAAGAAAGAGAAAGAAATGCATACATTTAGAGGAGGGGGGAGGCAATCGGTGTGTGCTCTCGAGCAGGATGCAGTATCTATGGTAACCTCGGCTGGTTATCAGGAAATTGAAGCTCTTTCTGTTTGTCTCTATTCTTCCCTGGCTCTGTCCATTCAAAAACACAACAGCATTCATTTTATTCTTCAGCCAACAGTTTCATACGTTGCCCTTTATTTTGCCCAACTTGATCAAAAACACTGTTTGGCAGCTTAAGCACAGACAGACTGAAAGACAGACAGATGCAGTGACTGATGTTTACTCTTCCAAGGAAATGAGACATCTCACCCAGATCCAATATTTGCCATGGATGTCATCACTAATGAAAATCCTGTACACATACAGTTTCACAACAGATGTGTATGTACAGTATGTGTGTGTGGAGGGGGTGAGCCAGCTCACTCTATCAGCCGTAGAGGGTGGTGTAAATAAAGGAATAGTGTGTTTGTTCTTCGGTGACGGGAGGGCAGTGGAGGAGCTGCAGAAAGAGTCTTTTGTTTGCTCTGTGGAGAGATGGATGCAAATAGAGAGGAACACCTATCTGCTTGACTCCGCTGCAGAGGGCAACTTAGGCAGAAGCGGGTGTTTGCTGCGGCTGCTTCAGCGTAGCTACTCTGATGTTTTTGTGGTGAGTGGAGCCATAACTGTCTATGTGCCAGAGGAGGCTAGAGACAGGCTGTTTATCTGTCTGGAAGATGCAGCAGGAGCAGCAGCAGAAGAAGAAGCAGGGAGGTGGTGGAGTGATACCAGAACAGCATGTGGAGGCCTGTTTTCCTGATACTCGCTATAGCTTGGCAGCCATGGTTCATTCACATTATAATCATGGTAATTATTTGGACATCTTCCCGTGGTCTGATGAGAGCTATATATTTACATTTGTATAAACAGGTTGCAGTGAGACATCCTGTTTCAATGCTCAAAGTATAAATCATCATACAAATTTGCAATATCCTAATCATCAGAAGTTCATTACAATGTTTTCCTGTCCAGCAACAATTGAAGATGGACAATGCACTGTAAAATCATAAGATGTTAATATTATTAACCTCAGTTAAAAGGGGCAGGGAGATAGTTTGATATTTTTACCTCAAACTCTGTTTTTCAAGAGTCACAGGACTACACAAGTAGCTCAACAGTTGTCCCGTTGATGTGGATGGGGTCATGCGTGCCTCCGTTCTCCCTCCTGAAGTCCACAATGAGCTCCTTAGTCCTGGTGGAATTAAGGAGCAGGTTATTGGCAGTGCACCACACAACCAGGTGCTGTACCTCCTCCCTGTAGGCTGTCTCGCCGTTGTCACTGATGAAGTCGACACCTTAGTGTTTTCTGCAAACTTGATGATGAAGTTTGAGCCATGCACACATCTGCAGTCATGAGTGAAGAGGGATTAGAGGAACAGACTAGTCATTCAGGCACTTCCCGGTGGAGTGTTTTGGTAGTGGCACAATGAAGGTGGATTTAAAGCATGTCGGCACAACTGCTTGGGAAAGAGACAGGTGGAAAATGTCTGTTTAAACCTTAGCAAGCTGGCTAGCACCAACCCTAAGCACGTGTCCAGAAAAAGCCATCAGGGCCAGTGGCGTTTCCTGCATTAGTCCGGGTCAGTGCAGCATAGACTGATCTGTGGAGGTGAGTGTAGGGGTGCTGGTGGTCTGCTGAGGGCGTTGTCTTGGTTGCTGTCTCCTTGTTGTCCCTGTGCATAATAGTGATTGAGCTCATTGAGGAAAGAGACATCTGTGGCTGTCAGGATGGAGTTGCTGGGCTTGTAGTCGGTGATGGCCTGGATGCCCTGCCACGTACGCCGGGGGTCAGAGTTAGTGAGTTGTTCCTCTACCTTCAACTTATAACAGTTTATATTCAGTTTTCAGTTTGCTCTGGATCTACTGTAGACCTGTGTGTCACCTGATCTGAAGGCAGTGTCAAGAGCCTCACCCCCTCGTTCATCCATGCCTTCTGATTTGCGTCTTTGGGCTCTCCGTTAAAGGGGGTGTTTCCTCTCCATTGTCGCCTCGTGCTTGCTCAAGTGGGATTGTTAGGTTTTCTATGTAATTCTGTATACATTTATATTTTGTATGATCTTAAACCTGTAAAATACTTTGAGATGAGATCTGTTTTTGATTTGGATCTATACAAATAAAATTGAATTGAACAAATTTTTGCTCTGAAGAGTCAAAAATGTGATTGGGTTGAGGCACCAAGACATCTATGTTAGATTTATGCACAATACAAACTTGGTTATGGTTGGATAAAATATCATATGTGTACTTGAAAAATTACTACTTCCTTAACTTCACATGATCATCATTGTATGGCATACATCACATGTCTGCTTACAGTAACAGCATCAGCTGTTTCTGAAACTCCAGTCTCTCTCCTGGGAAACTGCGGTGTGTCATTGACCCATCTGTTCACCCAAATCGCCTCGTGACAAATGCTTTTGGATCGAAATACAAGGCAACTCTGTAATGTTCTCTCCAGCCACTAGACAACCTCAAACAATAATATGTACAAATTGGTTGTTTTTGGCTGCTGGTAGTAGGCATCTATTTAACTGTACTTTACAGGAGGACGATCCGGTTACCGAAACAGACAAAATGCCAATTGGTGGTAATTTAACAAGGTGATCTAGAGAAACTGATGACTAATTCCCATTTTTAGACTCAGCTTACCATCAGCAACATGTAATCAGCTACTTTGATGACTGTCATTAGTTAGTTGTCACTACACACGCAATAGTCCCCGAACGCAGGTCAATTACATCCCAATTTGGGAGGTGCCAGTAGATTGCCTATTTAAATATGGAGGGGCGTCGAAAGGTTATCTCACTATACCTGTCGCTTGGTTTCACATTCAACTCATAATACTGAGTCACACCTTCTATGTATGATGATATGGAACAGTACTATGTAGTAAAGTGTTTCTTTCACAAGTACATTTATGAAGAATTCGACCTCCTTACATTACTGCGTCGTGTTAGAAACGGACGGCTCCTCTCCGCTGAAGCGTTCCCGCGTCACTCAGCTGCTGAGAAAGTTTACTTTTCTAACCTCCAACTCGAGCCACGCTCTGTGTGAGCACCCAGTGTTTTAGAAGGAAAATAGCCCCCGAAAATGACAAGTAAAAGAAGAAAAATGCTCATAAATGCCAGAAAGTATTTGTGCCTAATGAGGGCGCAGCAGCAGCAGCAGCAGCAGCAGCCGCTGCAGATGACGTCTGCAGGGCCCATTTGTGTGAATATACAGTTAGTCTCCCATCTACTATAATTGCCTCTAGGTCATGCAGTGACGCTAATGTCTGGGAAATCAACTGGTGATTCACTTACTTCCATTTCTGCGTTGCTGACAGACATGTGTCTCATTGTAGACACACCGTGGCATTAAACATTTCTTTTCAAACTTGTCAGTGTGGGCTCGGTTTCCTTGTGGCTTTGACTTGGCCTCGTTATTTTAATCTGTTTAGGTTCTTTCTCTTTCTTTTTTTTTTTTTTTTTTCTCCTCCCCCATTTTCTCTCTCTCTAAAGATTCTTCTGTTCCTGAGTCCGGAAACTTGTGGTCATTTGTCAGCGTTTCTGTAATCGTTGTGAGACTAGCAAACAGGTTGTGGCCTGTTACTCAGTTGCATCTGCTTCCAGAGTCTCACAATGGTGAGACAGGGATAGCAGCTCTGCTCTGCTGTGTGTGTGTGTGTGTGTGTGTGTGTGTGTGTGTGTGTGTGTGTGTGTGTGTTTACTCTGAAGCTACAAGTCTTTCTTGGTGATGTTTGTGTGTTTCTGTGATTAATGGATTTTGCTAAATTGATTTTCCACTTTGTTTCTCCGTTCACTTGGAACTATATCAAGTGTCTGCACAGCTGATAAACTCTGTGTACTGTATAACAACGTGAGCCAGTCTGCTGTATTTGGAGGTTGTGTTTGGCCTCGGTGTTTACCCAGGGCAGGTTAGCCTAGGATATGTTTCTTTTTGTCTTTCCAGCTGACTGCCAGTAAAAATAAATGCCTTTCTCTTCTTCCTCTGTTTAAATATACAGTATGTAGTGTAAATGTTAGACAGTGGCAGCCTGATATCCTCTTGCTCTCTCTCTCCTCTCCTCTCCAGCCCACCGGTTACATGGAGACGTCATTGTCCTACAGCGCCATAGAAGACCTGCAGCTCCTCTCGTGGGACAATGCTCCAAAGTATTGTGTGCAACTCAGCTTCCCTGGTGGCACCGTCCTGCTGCAGGTAATGCAAACGTCTTTGGTTGTCCTAAAAAGACCTTTTACTTAAAGATCATAGCGCACAACAACAGGAATGAAATAAATATAGTGACTATTTAATTCATGCGTAAAAAAAAATGAGATATATAAGAACCAAACTACTGCTGTTGCTCTGCTAACATGCACATTTCTCCATGGGCGCCATGTTTATTTACTGCTCTGAGGGCTCAGTGGCCTGTATCACCACTTAAAGTGTGATCACCGTCACAGGTACAGAAGAGCCCACACTGAGCTTTGTTTTTTTTTTTTTTTTACCAGGGACACATGTTTGTGTCCCTGGTTTGGGTGCATATTAATGCAGACACAATAATCTTTTGCGTCAGCATGCGAGTGTGAGCTGCATCTGGGTCATAACGCTGATCAAATCAGTAACAACGCTGTAACCTGACTGTTTCAGTAGAAGGGGAAGGACTAAAACTGCTTGGGCGTTGATGTGTCTCAGTGGGTTTGGCCCTTCACATCACCAATTATTCACCTAGTTATATGCCAAAACTGGTTGATGATTTAATGTGATGTGTCTCATCACACCGTTCTCCGTTTGTATCAGCAGTGCAAAGGTGCAAACACATGATCTCAGCCTGAAACATCAGTGTAATCCGGTGCACAGTCACCAGTTCATAAAACCCATTCTAATATCACATCAACCACAACTTTTCTACACACTTGTATAAACACATGAAATGTGTGGGGACAAAGCACCGGCTGATAACAGACCAGATTAGTCTTTGGTCTCATGAATCAGCAGCTTGAATTTAAAGCCATGAGTGTAATGGGAACTTTGGTTCTGACTGCTCCCTGTTGGGATGCATTCAGGGATGCACAATTTGCGGTGAATGTGGTCCAGGGAGCAATTTTCATTCTTTCAAATGACACGAACAAAAAAGGGCCTTATTGGAATGTCTAGACCTATGTAGACTCGGGACAGCAGCAGAGCCTGTGTACCTGCTGAACCCTGCGAGACTGCTTTGAATTCCTGGGGGAAAGCACTCGTTCCCACGTCGACCTGAGCCATTCACTGAGCACATTTGTTTCTGTTGCCCATTAGCCCAGTTACCTCTGATGCACAATCAAAGCCATTAAGGGTGTTAGGGGTCAACAGTGTATACCCACCTCTTTGGTTGTGTTTGCTTACACCTGATGCCAGCTGTTTGGACTGCTGCCACATGGATTCACTTTGTGCTTTGAAGGAAAAGCTCCACTGGTTCACATCCACAAACTAATCTGGCGTTGTAGTGTTCTGGAAACCTGAGGAGGTTTAAAGATTAAGGTATTAAGTCAAGCTGACATCCTTCAACAGAGTGAACACTCAAAGACCACTGGGCCAACATGCTGGTTTGGGCTACAACAAGCTGTTACTCATCAGCACTAGATATTGATAAGTGTGACTAGACTACTGAGGGAATATGAATATTTTCTGCTGCTATAAATGAATATAGGTCAGGTCATCATTATAGACTCTCATCTGAATTGCAGCATCACTTTGTAAAGAAATAAATTACTCTCTACTGTTTAATGTTGGGTCATTGATGTCAGGTATATTTGACCATGTGGTGACTGAAGTGATTCAGAAAATCTCCAGTCAGTTATTCTAGAATTACGGATCCTGCTCTTGAGTGTTGGTTTGATATGGAGATGTCAGCAAGGGTTGTGTCATCTTTTTAATCTTAATCTAACACCAAAATGACAACACTAAGTTTCAGCACATCCTGACTTCATCTCTAAGACAGTTATCTTATAACCAACAAAGTCTTCTGCAGCTGAAATGAATCTTTTGTCTGATGTCTGGCTGAAATCTGCACATACTGTACAGGACACTTTGTTTCTTCTAAACCCAACTACGACACGCACGACAGACGTACTTCCACTAAACACACACCACACCTAGACTAGTCTGTTCCTTAAAGCCATTTACATTTTGCTGGGGATCAATTAATTTTGCATTTAAAAACATTTGGACAGGTAGTAAAAACAAAAAAAGAGCAAACATACAAGAAGCATGTGGGACAAGTGGGAGAAATATTTCCTGGTTTTGAAGTTGAAGTTCATGTTTAAAGTCTTGCTACAGGTTACACATGTCTTTATTTGTGGCATCATAGAAGTCAGAATATCATTTTTGAACAATGCCAGTTAATTTATTTAAAGTTTTTATTAATTTTGTTCCAACTCCACTAATATCTAAGTCTGTGCTTCTCCTACCTCAAATATATAATAACATAACATAACATAACATGATTGAACAACTAATAGCATAGTGATACTATAATGACATGGATGACCTCCAATAAATGCCAGTGTCAGAGACGGTGCAGTGTCTGTTTTATCCTGTGTTTAAGGCTAATTCATAAATAAATTTAATTTGCCCATAGTCTAGTAGATTGGTTACATGAAAATAGGGGACCGGGTGTCTGACAAGGTTACTCCAGTCCACTTATGACTGTTTCTCATAGGGTTATGGGTAGAAATAACTACACAGCAATCAGCTTTTGTACTGCTGACCGACGCTGATTCAAAAACTAAATGTTTAACATGTTTGTAAAAGGTGTTTTGTGTCTTTAGCGATGTAGTTCACTGTGTGTGGATTTGCTTTCTGTTACGTGAGATCACATTTAAAAATGTGTTTGTCTCTCTCTCTCTCTCTCTCCCTCATTCTGCATGGGTGTGTGATTATGTGTGTTTGTGTGTGTGCGTGCATTGCTACAGGCGGCAAACGGCTACTTAAGGGACCAGTGGTTTCACTCCCTGCAGTGGAAGGTACAGTTACAGTTTGTCTTTTAACTATTAATTGATTTGTTTCATCAGCCTCATTAAAGCATTAATCTGAGGCTTTGTACCAGTCTCCCCTCCAGACACACATGAACTGAGGGAGCTTTTGTACTGTATTTCAGTTTTATTTGTGTGTATTGTTATAAATACTACCCCACATATTGAAATTTATTACAGCATGATTCTGCGAAAACACCAAAAATAGAGTTTTGTTGTATTGCAGATGTTCTCACAGTCTGACACACCGTTCTATAGCACTTAGGAGAGCTTTAGGAGAATCAAACCTGTCAGCACCAGAACCCTGCTGTGTTCACTGAGTTAAATACAGCTATACAAGGAAGTATGCCTGGAGTGGTTTGCTGGTAGAGGCCACAGTAACTCCATGCAATTTAAAATAATCTGTTGTCTTTGGGTTTAATTTCCTCCACACTCAAGATTGTTTCTCAAGCAGTAATGAAAAGCTGTCGCGCAGAAAGCACTGCCCGTATATACAAAGGTGTCATCATAGGGAGACTTTACACAGCTCTGATTGTTCATTTCCTGTTTGTGTGTTTCACTGCACTGTGTTGAATAAAAAAAACTTTCCATCAGTAAGCAGATGAGAAATGACGACATGAACGAGGCTCAAAGGAGAAACAAAAATCACTCTTTGGGGAAATAGAAATGTGCTAATTTTAAACTACAAGGCTAATGATGAGGATGGTCGTGTTCCAAATGCTTGCTTGGTAGTCACTTCAATATTTCCTTCAGAAAAAGATCTACAAGTACCGTAAGGTTCTGAACAACCCAAGTCGCTGGGACGTAGTGCTGAAGGAGATCAGAGCACTGGTGGACATGGCTCTGACTTCACCGCTGCAAGACGAGTCCATCCACCAGGCTCCGCTGCACATCATCTCCACCCTGCTGGCTGAGGTAGCAACACCAAAACACACACACACACACACATTTCTATTCTTTGCAGAGAATTATTCAATATATAAATAAATAATATAGTTCTTCTTAAGCGAGGCAATAAGACCCAGTGTTTAAAATAAAACTTGTTGTGTGCCTCCGCTATTCAGTGAACTTGTAGTTTACACACGTCAGTCTAGACTTATATTATAGTCTAGTTATTATTATTTATTATATTTATATGAGTAAGTGCAGAGTTCAAGCAGTTTTGAATCTAAATAATATAAACTCGTAAAATTACGTACCCTCTTTTCAAGACATGTGATTACAGTGTGACACACACACACACACTTACAGACACGCCATAATCTATTCAGTTCTTCATTTTTTTTCCCTTTGCTCTCCACAGAACTCCAATCTGAGCACCCAGGATCATGAGAACATCATTGTGGTGAGTATGAACTCCTCTGTTACAAGCTGATATTTGATACCAGGCTGAGGTTAATCATTAACACCCATGAAGCCAGGTGCTTGTTGTTTTAGTCTTTGAAACAGAGGAAATATATAGATTCTCCTCGTGTGTTTGTTCATGTTACAACTGTGTGTGTGTGTGTCTCTGTGTGTTTTCAACTGTTGTGGTCGATGCCAGAATGTTGGCGTCTGGGCACAACAGAAGAGCTCAATGCTGAGAGAGGTGGTGGTGTTTGTGTAGCTCACGTGTAGGCTGCTTTTACAAGGCTCCTGCATCTGACAGGCCAGATCTATAATACTGGCTTCCCGCCAGGATAAATAAAAGATAGGATATGGAAATATTTATCTGTGTGTGTGTGTGTGTGTGTGTACAGGCCATTGCTCCTCTTCTGGAAAACAACCACCCACCACCTGACCTGTGTGAGTTCTTCTGTAAGGTAAGATCATGTGCTGCAGTTAAAAGCTGTGTCTGCACATTTGAATTGTCTATAAGTACACACGAGTGCTCCCTGTTGACTGCTGTTTCTGTGTGTTGCAGCATTGTCGGGAGCGGCCGCGGTCAATGGTCGTGATAGAAGTGTTCACTCCCGTGGTCCAGAGAATCCTCAAACATAACATGGTGAGAAGGGCTGCGTTCAGGAGCAGTAGTAGCAATGAGAACTTTGACACCTGTTTGTTGCATAAGCTGCAAGCCTTTTATTTTGTAGAAGAACAAACACTAATTCCATTTGCGGAAAGGACCTTTTCTAAAATGGAATAAGAACTGAAATCTGTGATTTATTTTCACTGAGCAACTGGACTGTACTTGGACTGGACTGTATATAGAAGCTAATTTAGCATCAGAAAGGACAGTTCATCACTGCAATGTCCATCTGGAAGTTTTTTATAAGGAAGGTTGCTGTTGAATCATATTGTGCTTGTTTGACACTTAGAGGAAGAGGCCAAACTTCATCATTTGAGTAATTTGGGTAAAAAGTAGTAACACAGTAAAATTTGAACATCGACAGCTCTAAAAATTATTTAAGTAACACCATCAAGGAATATTCCAAAATGAATTAATTTGATTTAATCCACCAAAGGCTAAATGTTCTTAAGGGTCTTTCACCCTCTTCAGTTCATAATGATGTGATTCAACGGGATCTGGGAAAACCCCAGTGTGGAAAGGCCACAGTGTGTGAGACCTTCGGGCCCTCAGGCAGCGCTGCATGAGAAACCTTCATGCAACCATGATGAATGTAGTCGCATGTCATAGTCTGCCACTGCACCCAGAAACCTGCAACCTGAAACTCTTATCTTGGTGGGGTTCTCTGTCCCCTCAATGTGTTGAAATTGTTAAATTACAAACTGTAGCCTTTACCATCCTATCAGTTTTTGTTTGGCAGTCACGTAAATTACCAGCAGTGGGGAAACCTTAACATATCTGAATGTTGTCCTCAAAATCTTATTTTATTTTTCTCCGTCGTCTTGTTTATATATTTTAAACCCTGTTCTTATTTTTGTGTGTCTCTTAAACTGCAGGATTTCGGGAAATGCCCTCGACTGCGCCTCTTCACTCAGGAGTACATCCTGGCTCTCAACGAGCTAAATGGTGGGATGGAGGTCGTTAAGAAGTTCGTCCACAGGTGAGACACTATCAAGCGTGTGCCAACGGGTCGTATGAAGCAAACGTAGACTAATTCGATTTTGACAGGTGTGCACTGAATGGTATCTAAGGTGTGCCTATGTGTGTTTCAGCATGCACGGGCCAACAGGGCAGTGCCCTCACCCTCGTGTCCTGCCAAACCTAGTGGCAGTGTGTCTCGCTGCGATATATTCCTGTTATGAGGAGTTTATCAACAGGTCAGTCTCTCTCACTCTCTCTCCACCCTCGACTTGTCATTTTTATTTTCAACCTCTCCCTCAGCTTACCCACTTGATTTCTCTTTAGACATCTTGTTTGTCTGACCACTGCACTTTGAGTAGCTCAGGTCTGTCGGGCCTGAAGGTCAGCAGCATGGAAAGCTAGACAAGCTACAGCTCCCCGGGGGCTCCATGCTGCTATACTGCTTGTATACAAAATGGCTACCTGAGTGCTCTTCCAATCACTTAATGGCAATGTTTGCACATTACATGACTGTTTCAGTGTTCCACTTTAGAGAGATGCTGATTCAGTGTTAAAGTCATTTTGGAAGCTCATGTTTGTGCGTAAGCGTCATATTGGAGTGTATTTTTGTGGTAAAGTAATAATCAATTGGTGGCGGCTGGACAGTGTAGTGGTAGGAACGCTGCCCTTCATGCGGGAGACTGGAGTCCATATACCGGCTGTGGCCTACCTCCAGTAGGGGTCCTTAGGCAAGACCTCCTTACGCTTTCCGTGCCTTTGCCTTATACCTTGTATGTCGCTTTGGATAAAAGCGTCTGTCAGACGACTAATCTAAATGGAAATTGGCATCTGGCTGTAAGTAAATATTCTTGAACTGGTAATTATCAAGGTTTTAATGTTTCTGGACACCTCTGATTTCCACCATGAGGAATTATTGAATCAGTAAAGATCATGAGCAGATCATTTCCTCCCTCACGCTATGAATTTTGAACCACTTTGGTAAAGTCTAATCTGAGTCTCATCCCTTCACAAAGTCTAGAAAACCTGGATGAGACGTTTGACTGTATGTCATTCATCTCCTCTGCTCTGTGGAGGTTGTTGGTGATGTCACTGAGTGATTTGGGTTTTTTTTTTTTTTCACAGCTCTCTCAATGCTTCTGTCATCGGCTGGCCTGGTTTTTCTTGCTAAATTATGTCTACGTCACTCAGTGGTTTCTTTCTTTTTCGAGACGTTCCAAATTGTCCTACTGGCCCTGCCCAATGTTTGTGTAATGCCTGAATGATTATTTTTACAAAAGTTTACAAAAGGCATATTAGCTGGCGTGTCAAGAAGCTTTGCCACAGCAGCAATTGTTTTATAACAGAGCCTGTTTGTTCAGTTGTTATGGTAGTAGGGCCATTTCTTTCTTGCCTCTATCCATTTTTTCATTGATTATACAAACATGTGATCGGGAATTTCCCACATCTTATCAGATTAATATAAAGGAAACAGTATGAACAGTAATTTGCTGATGTTACCAGGAAAGCAGGCTATAACTGTACTGTCATCTGACCACATTGTACCATTTATAACCCTAAACTAATTTCCAATTTCCCATCATGGCATTTATTAAAAAAGAAATGATGCTTCTATCATATAATTACAAAGTCTTGAACAAACATACAGAGTAAAACATGAACTATATACAGAAATATTATAGGTGACACAACTTGAACATGTCCAATTTCCAAACTCTGCTGAAATTGACAAAAACCGCTGCTGCAAGTCAGTGCGCGCAGAGGCGACTGTGAATCAGTCATTGTGAAACAGTAGAATTTCTCATTGCTCAGCATCTGGGGTTTCATTCTTGTCAACACATTCATATCTTGTTACATTAGTGAATCAAACCGGTTGAAGGCAGTTTTTTCATTACCAGAACAAATTGTCTAATTTATTTATATTATATTAAAATGTTCATGTTTCTCTTCAGTGTGTTCCACAGGGGCCTGTTGTTGGTGTGTAACACGGTCTATCTTGACTCATTAGTGTCATCTCCTTAGCTTCGTTCGCCCCACAGAGGAACACTTCTTAGCAAATTTTTCCAAAACTCCAGCACACAAAGGAGTCATCACTGTGGTGCCCATGTCTCCTGGTCCTGACTGGATCCGTTTTCCCTTTTAGTTGTTACACTTTGTTATTCTTAAGTCATTATTCCCAGTTACATAAGCACACTGCTGCTGTACTGTAAGTTAACTTAACTTTAAGTTAAATCTTGTATGTGCTCTGATCACCTTTCCCTCTTCTCCCTCTTTGCAGTCGTGACAACTCCCCCAGCCTGAAGGAGATCAGGAACGGGTGCCAGCAGCAGAACGACCGTAAACCGCCAATGCCACTCCGCCTGCTGCGCCCCGAGCCTCCTACGCCGCCTCCTGCCACCCTCCTCCCCCTCTCCCCCAACCCCAGTCCTCTTCAGCCACCTCCCTCCACCCCCTCAAACCCTGCCCCATCCATCCCTATCTCCTCCCCGCCACCCTCACTACCGCTGTCTCCACCTCCCTCCGTTGTCAACTCCAGCGAGATCCTGGTGGAGCTGGAGCGAAACAACTCGGCCAACGCCAGGCGGAAGGGTGGCCCGTCGGGGGGCGACAGCGAACCCAACCTCATTGACTGTTTGCTTGTCAGCCCGGCCCTCAATACTCTGTCCATCCAGCTGCCTGCGCAGGCCGACCGAGTGCTGGGCTGCTTTGCTCTCATCCTCAAGATGCTGTGAGTTTGCACACAAAGCTACACTATAAAGAAGTGTCCTACATTCTGGATACACTTTTTTATCCACAGCCAGATAAGAAGATCAATTCAATTCAAGGTTCTATGCACAAGTCAAACATGACTTAGATTCCAGTCTTTGTGTTAAGCTACACTTAGCGTGCTCTGACCCGCTCCAGCACTACATTCATATTATTAGTATTATTAGTATTTCATATTACACTATTGGAAACACACTAATATCAAAAAAATATCTTTTCTACAATGTGGCCTATCATCTGTCTCCTAGCCCCAGTTTTTGCCCCTGGTAACTCCCTGGATACTCCAGAGAGCAGTGCACAGCAACCCTTTCTGACTTTGTAGAGTGGTTTTTACAACATTCAGTCAATTTCTTCATTTATTTCCTGGATTTTCATAGACTTTTAGTGTGTTCTGAGTCAAAAACAGTCAGTTTAAGTCCTGGAAAAGTAGAATTTGAGTTTCTTCTCCACAAGAACAAAAAAGGCAACGGTTCAGTCTGTCTGTCTTGACTCATTAGTGTCATCTCCTTAGCTTCGTTCACCCCAGAGAGGAACACTTGTCAGCTAATTCTTCCACAACTCCAGCACACAAAGGAGCCATCTCCCTGATAACAATCTCTCTTGGCCCTCATTTTCCCTTTTGTCACTGCGTTTGCTTTACCAGGAGCAGACAATAGCGTCTGTAAGTGTTCTGTGTTTTAAGGCAATGATCATATTGACAACATAAAGTTATAGATAAAAAATAAAGACTAATGTAAATAATAAAGATTTCCCTTTTTGAATGATGGCATCGTTTCCTGTTGCCATCTTTGTTTTTTGTGGAGATGAAACTGACATTCCAGAGAGACGGATGTTTTGAAAATGACTACAGAATCAGGAGCAGTCACTGTGTACTGCTTTACCGGGTATTGGGAGAGTCGGCACTGAGACTCAAATGTATGTAATACATGAGAGGCCATGCACACAGCAAATAGAAATGTATCCCCTCACCTCATGGATAGAGAAGACACACAGTCTCTGCATCAAAGTCTTGTGCTGCTTGTGGTTATGAAAATGGCTTTCCGCAAAGTGTCTCTGTAAACTTACATAAACTCTAAACCAGTTTGAAAAGAAAGAAACAACATGTTCACAAAGTGTCCTAATTTGTGAAGGTTACATTACGTGACTGTATTTTTGTAAAACTAACCAGTAGAAATGGGTGAAACAACCGTGAGCGAGTGAGTGAATGTGTGAGCTCCTGTGCTGATTACACAGTGTGAAAGTGGAGCAGCAGTTACGAGTGTGTGTGTGTGTGTGTGTGTGTGTGCTTATCATTGTGAGGACCAGTATGAATTTTCAACCATTGGACTGAGGACATTTTAGCCAGCCCTCACAATAAGAAGGGTGTTTAAAGAGCAATTTGTGGGTTAAATTGGGGTTTTAGGGTTAGAATTAGTTTTGGTTGGGGTTAGGGTAAAGTTTAGGGTGAGGCAGTACACATGATAAATGATGCAGGGCTAGGGGAAGCATTATGTCAATGAGTGTGTGTGTGTTTGTCCTGTCAGGGTGGATGTACATCAGCCACACAGGATGGCCTAAAAAGTGATAGTACCCGTGTGTTTGTAGCATTTGTAACAAAGCCCATGTTACTTAACTCACAGTAATGTGATGCTGCTCTAGCCTCTGTTAAATCAACAGTGTCATCCTGGCTACTCATGTTTCATCTGCTGCTCTGTGTTTTTGTTCACCAGCCTTACTTATCCAGGCTACACCCTGCTCTTTACACTGGGAACCTGACTCACATCACCTCTGTTTTCTCTGCTTCTCTTTTTGTGGCTGTCTGTCTCTGTCAGGTCTGACTATGATGACTGGAGACCTGCTCTGGCCAGCCTGCTGCAGCCCATCCCCTTCCCCAAAGAGTGAGTGTCCACACGTGCACAGCTCAGCCCACATAAAGCAGTTCTATTTCACTAATTCATAAATATCTGATTGCAGCTGTTTTAAAAAAAACACAGGTAGGAGAGGTAGCAGCAGATAATAACTGTTAGTATATAATAGTACTGTTAACACATACATAACGTGGTGCTGGAAAATATGAGAATCATTAAGAGTTTAATGTTTCTGTATGAATATGACATAAAACATGACCAGATTCAAAAAGCGAGATAAAGGGAAGACGATTAAAGGGATGAGACAAAGAAATTGAACATCTTCAGCAAGAGAACCATATGCACATTTAGGAGGTTCTGTCTTATATAAAGAGAATCGATGTCTGATTTGAGTTTGGACTCCATCAGCTGACTGTCAGTGTCTCCAGGGGTCTGTTTCTAACAGGGTCCTGATGGGACCCGGCTGCTGACATAGGTGAGGTTACCTCACCACGCCTCCCGGGGAGCCATGAACTGGAGGGGTGGCTCTCCTGTCCCCAGGGGGGGCCGCGCTCTAATTGGCTTCAGGCAGCTGTGAGCCCTTATATTGTAATAGGCTGATCCAGAGCTTCATTAGCGTTGACTGGTGGATGACTTGTTTGTCCAAAACCGCGATACACCTGTTGCTCACCTGCGCCGCTGTTGCCTGGTCGATGGCTTCGGGCGTCATTAGGAAAGGCAACAATACTCCCAGCACCACATAGCTGAAATATAATGAGTCATCACATGAATTTGGAGACACACACACAAACATGGACGGATAACTTCCTGCGCACACACGCAGAACACTAATTATTGTTACATCTCTTGGCGTTACAGTAGGTTACACACAGCAACGCTGTTTACATCAGGCTGTGTTGATGTGAGCTCCATGAAGTTGAAATCTAAAGGAAAAAACGTCCTTAAATGGATTTAGATTCAGACTTCGAAGTTATTTCTTTACTCTGCGATCAGAAATGAATTTATATTCCACACGCTGCAGATGACCTCTAACAGCTCCTGCTAAAACATCTACGTACTGATTCCCCAGAGGGATCATTAAAATATGATCTAAAGTAACAAACAATCCCTAAGTTCAGGTGCTGAACGCGTCACAATGAGCCCTGAACTCCCTCTGAATCTTATCTCATCATGTTGACTGTATGCAGTAACGTCATGCCACTGTATAATCAGCTGTAGGAGGTTATCAAGAACCAGCTTTTCTGCTGGAAAAGCATCACACTGAACGTTGTTTTGTGTTGTAGTATCTTTAGCAGTATCTCACATCTCTCTTTGTCCTCTCTCTCTCTCTCCAGGGCCCTTGCACATGCCAAATTCACAAAGTAAGTAGCTCAGACATCTTCTGTTCATCATGCTCAAACTGTTCTTTGCAAATTGGATTAGATTCCAATTGGAAAACAACCTGACATTTGTGCCTCAATGTGTTTCTTTGTTTAAACAGGGAACTGAAATATGTTATTCAGAGGTTTGCAGAGGACCCGAGGCAGGAGGTGAGTGTGTTTGTGCGTGTGTGTTTGCCACTCTTCCAACCTTGTATAGTGAAGATTTCTTTTTGATTGACTGTAAAGAATATCTGAGTGAGTGTATGTGTGTGTGTGTGTTTTCCAGGTCCATTCCTGCCTGCTCAGTGTGCGTTCGGGTAAAGACGGCTGGTTCCAGCTCTACAGTCCGGGAGGTGTAGCCTGTGATGACGATGGAGAGCTGTTTGCCAGTATGGTAAGTGTGTATACACACACACACACACACCACACAGATCACACACATACACATATACAAAGTGATCATCCTCTGCTCTTCCCCTCCTTCAGGTTCACATCTTAATGGGCTCGTGCTATAAGACCAAGAAATTCCTCCTGTCTTTGGCTGAAAACAAGTTGGGTCCCTGCATGCTGCTGGCTCTGCGTGGAAACCAAACCATGGTGGAGGTGTGTCTATGGAAAATACATGACTAGTAGAACGATGTGTTGTTCAGTAGTGAGTAACAGTGTCAGTAGCAATGATAGTAACAGTGAAAATAACCACAGTACAAGGTCATTTTCATTGTTGATTTTTCAGCCCATTACCTTCTCACTTAACTGGTTTTTAGAATGGAGGAACAATGACTCTAACGACCAGATACATATTCACATTTAACACAGTTTGCTTTGAAAATGACTGGATGTAATTATTGAAATAGTTGCCCATTCATTTTCTGTTGGTTCATCTAATAACTGGTGCCGTATTAGTTGTAGCACTGCGTCTAATTTAAGGGTGGTAACATTGATTGAATTAAAGGGTTAGTCAAGTGAACCAGTGCTGATCAAAATTAATGCAGCAGAGGCAGATTATAAGTCAGGCTTCCAAAGTGCTCCATCCTACATTTCCCATGATGCTGATAACCCCAGTGACATCACTACAGCATCTTCTGGGATCACATTTTCAGTTTTCCTTAAGCTTCTCCAGAGCCACAGAAAGACGTACAGCAGACCAACCAGTTCTCATCACAACTCTCATACTGATCATTGGCATATAACAATTGGTGGACCGCCCCTTTAAAAGCTTGTTCACATTTATGCGTATGTGTGTCCAGATCCTGTGTCTGATGCTGGAGTACAATATCATCGACAACAAAGACACCCAGCTGCAGATCATCTCCACCCTGGAGAGCACTCAGGTGGGCCTGCGCATGTACGAGCAGCTCTGCGACCGACAGAGAGAACTCAAAGAACTGGTGAGTACACACACACACACACACACACACACACAGGTACACTGAAGTCTGAAGTTAACAGCCTCCTGAACGCTTTGATGTCCATCTGAACTAAGACTAACTAAAGACCACTGCAGAGAAAATAAGTTTCTCATCACAAATGAATTCTTCTTTTAAGAGTTGTCAAGGTCTACTCAACTGGATTTGTGAAAAAGTTACTAATATATAATCAGTCCTTGAATGTTACATGTAAATTTCAACGGTATGGCGTCAAAACCAGGCCGTCATATATACCTGAACTTTGACAGACTGCTGGGATTGTCTCGTACAGTATCAGGATAAGTGTTACTGCACTCCCATAGGGTTCATTGTTCATCCCATGTGGTACTCTTCCTCATTTTTCACCAAAATCAGTTTGAAATTCTCGCCTCAACTTGTCCTAAAGGGTCACTGGGAGGCTGGAGCCACCCCCTGCTGTCACTGACGCTCATTCCAGCATCGGCTCTCTAATATTTCAAGTTAATGGTAGATGGATCCAGTCTATGTGTGCTTCTCAAACACTATTTTATCATGATTGCCCTGTAATGTTACATGTAACTGAAGGAAAGAACCAGTCTAGTGAAATCAGTGGACTAAAGCACCAACACTGTCTCTGTCTACAATAGGAGGAACTCTAATCTCATATGTTTTGAATATGTAATTATCTATAAATATGGACTTGAATATCATGTTCCTAGAAGCATCTTGAAACTAAGATGCTTTGCAGTTGTTTGATAGCCTCTGTGATAGTGCAGCCCCGCTGATACAGTATGTCGCCATCATCAGCAGACTGTCCTGACAAGACAGGAAGGAGCCATAGATGAGCATTACTCACTGTCACCATCATGTCACAGTTGAGCAATGACAATTATCTGTAAAAAAACATACCCCTATGTCCTGTGTGGTAGTAGTTATTTATATTACTGGATGCATTTTAGGCCTTTACAATAATAACAATAAATACAAATGATCATTTCTGACCTAATTGTTCTAATGAGTTTTTAAACTGTGCATAAGGTGACAATTCTATTTATGTCAGTGCAGTTCAAATACCCTTTGGAGAAATCTTTCCAAAAATCTATCAATGAAGAACATATGTTTCTTCAAATCCACAGTCACATCATGAGTAAATAAAACATGTATTAAAAATAGCTCTGTTCTGTCCCATTTTCTCAGTATGACATGAATGCAGCGTGCCTGCAGCTGCTAACAAACACCACCTACTGTCTGAAATGTTTCCTGCAGGGCCTTGAACTCGGATATAATTTTTTCCCTGTCTGTTTTCTCCTCAGCAAAGAAAAGGAGGCCCCACCCGACTGACTCTGCCCTCAAAGTCCACGGTGAGATAACGCCCACCCCCCAACTATAAGGTTTTTTCTGTCTCGGTCAACGATCAGTTACGAGGCAGTGCATCAGAAATGCTTCACTGCTTTTACCGTTCAAGTACTGAATGATTTTTTTTATCTTAATATGTCATAGGATGCAGACCTGGCCCGCCTGTTGAGTTCAGGTTCTTTTGGGAATTTGGAGAATCTGAGCCTGGCCTTCACCAATGTCACCAGTGCCTGTGCCGAGCAGCTGATCAAGCTGCCTTCACTCAAGCAGCTCAACCTCTGGTCCACACAGGTAAACACAGCCACGATAAAGTAATGCCACCACAAGCAGCCACAGTGTGTAACTTTTACATTTTTTCCCCCCACGTCACAGTTTGGCGACGCAGGGTTGAGGCTGTTGTCAGAGCATCTGGCCTGCCTTCAGGTTCTGAACCTGTGTGAGACCCCTGTCACCGATGCTGGCCTGCTCGCTCTCAGTTGTAAGAAAACACTCACAAAGTCACTGTATTGACTTATGTATTGTAAAAAAAAAAACACATGTAGTTTGTAAGTGTGTGAGCTACCTGTGGCTAACTGTAACTGTCTGCCTGTTTCAGCCATGAAGAGCCTGTGCAGTCTGAATATGAACAGCACCAAGCTGACAGCGGACACATATGAGGACCTCAAGGTAACGTTGCAGAACAGCTCCAGAAAAGGATGTTTGCTTGTTGTCTGTTATCCTGAGTTGCAAAAATGTATGTTGCTTCTATTCATCATGCTACTGAAATTATTTCAGACCAATTATTTCAGACATCAACATGAGAGGTCAAAACACAGACAGGCAGCCAGAAAGATCATCCATTTTAATGTAAATGCCAGGCTTTGGAATAGCTAGTGACAGGAAGAGACACGTGCTTCCCAAAGTTTCAAGCTGATCATTAGTGTTTGTCTCACTGTGTTGACTCAGTTTCCATTTGTCTGTGTGTTCCCCTGCAGGCCAAACTGCCCAACCTGAAAGACGTCGATGTTCGATACACAGAAGCCTGGTGATCGCCCCCACCCTCCACTCGCACCGCTCTCATACATATCCCGACACACACACAGGCACACAAGATGTGCGCACACACACCGGCTCAGAAACATGACACGAAAACAGTGTGGTGGTGTCGCCTCTATCGTTGCCATCATTAGATCAGGAACTGACATCGACCCAGCACAGCGATCACCGCTGTGACCACCTCTCACACATTAACAGCAGAGCAGGAGCCTTCATCGGCTTCAGACATCATCACCGACCCCTGTAGCCGCGCTATGACCAGGACATTTAATGAGATATCTTTATGAGCCTCTTCGCTCCCCTTACTTCTGTCACTGATGTTTTTTCTCCTGCGAGGACCCGCTGTTATATACAGAGACCCCGTCTTTTTCTCTGCCCCGTTTTGCCATATATAGTCTCTTAGTTTCCAGACTCGTCGGCATCCCACCTCTGTGCTGCGAGGACACCCAGAATCAGCCCCTTCCCCCATCAGAATCTTCTCCCGTCTCCCTGCCCTCGTGCAGGAGGGGACAAGCTGGACAGACACAGCAGCTCACATTCCAGCTCTCTAACCTGATCCGAAGATGATGTAGCTCTCCAGACGGACGCAACCTCGCACTCTCTGGCTTCAGTTTCTCGGGTCACATCCCAACATTTTCAAGTCTTTCGTTGGGAGAAAAATGAGGTGCTACCTCCGAGAAAGAAGAGTTGCAAGACTGTGCCTATTCCTCATATGACACATTCTCACACACACAGACACACACACACACAGACAAATAAGAAAAGGAGAAAAAAAAGTTTTTATGAACTTGAATGAACATATTTTTCCAGACATCAGTGCTTTCATATATTGTGTGTTTCTATATAAAACGTGTATATGAAGACAGACCTGGTGATGACATTTCACAAACAGGAAAGTTCAACAGCGATGGCGACACTTGTTCCTTTCTCATTTCTCCCGTCTCCTGTGTACATGCTGATGCTCTCCCATCACTATTTAATGGAACAGTAGTGTAGCAGTAGCTGGGCGGTCTGGGACTGCCTCATATTTATAAGTTGTATCCTCCTCTACTCGGTTGCTCCTGGATTCCGTCCGAACTGAAATGAAGTACAAGAAGCCAACACAGAGCCCCCCCCCCCCGGATGGATGTCTCTTGACCACACCGTGGTGGTAATCTGTAAAGCAGACTGCAGTGATTCGAACATGGACCCCTCACCAGCTGAGAGTTGTATATTTTCATATCCACTGCTCTTGTTCTTTTTTTTCTGTTGTACAGTCAGTTTGGGAAAAGGACACTTGCCAAACATTAAACTCAGTTGGTTTTTTGTTGTTTTTTATTTTTCTCCTCCTGCACACTCAGTTCACCAGGCCGTCGTAATGAGCGTGGTTTCACTGCTGATCAGCATGAGTGGAACCTGTTACAACCTGTCTGTGGACAGACGCTGTTTGCGTCTCTGCCCCCACCCCACACCCTCTGCTGAGGTCAGACTGAAGGACCACGGTGCCTCTAGTGGAACTGTGGATGACTTGCCTGTTGGTTAGCTTTTAATCTTTTTGTCACACCACCTGTTTTAAATTCTGCTGTATTTATACTACGCCATATTACATGGGTGACTTTTTTAGGCTGTGTGAATGAATCGTCAGAGGATACAAACCTTCTTGTACATATTCTGTCACAGTGGGCTGTAGGGGACAAAATGATCTAGGAAAATCGGCCATATCTGCCTGTCTACATTCCCTTAAAATGTCGTCTGTTTGTTGTGGCTCCACTTGCTGAGATGTGCTAACGGCCCTGACACTGCACGGATGTGAGAATCTCTAACTGTGGTCTGGGGTGATGTGTCCTGTAAGAGTAGATGAGTCAGGTTTCCACCGCTTCTCTCAGTCAGCTTCGCTCTGACTGCATCCATCCATTTTATTTATTTGCGTCGACCTCCAGAGTGCTCTGGACATGTGTCGAATCGAGGCACAAGCTGCAGCAGAGGACAGGATGCCGTCCACTACCAGATGATTTGTTTCCTATTTATTGGGTGCCATGTTTGGCCTGTAGACTCAGTTTGTGTATGGCCATTTTTGGGTCTGGATTTAGGACCTTGTGCTCTTTCATATCCTCTATGATGTATATACAAGTGTATATAACTGTCTCCTTTCCTCTCTTTGAGCCCTTTTTGAATCCTTCCCCCTTGTTCTTCATCCCTTCTCTGCATTTCTTTCAGCCTCCTGTCATCAGTAGGCTGGTGTTGCCTTCATCTTAATGTATGTGGTTGTTTCATTACATTTGTTTTCTCACATAAAGTGCACTGTAATCTAAAAATGTTTTAAATGCATAATATCTTTTTAGTTTCCAATGTCTTTGATTTGATCACATTAATCTAACATTTGTTTCCTGTTTTTCGTGTTTCTTTGTTTATTTGCATGTACATGTTGCTGCGTCTTTTTTTTTATTTTTTTTTTAATGTAATTTAGTTTTATAAAAGGTTTGAATTCTGATAAAGGGTCTGATCACTATCTCACTGAGGGTGAATGACTGAAATGGAGAGATCCCGTCTAACTATTTTCTGATTGCTCATTTCCAGGATCTACCCATGAGCCTTTACAGAGCCAGGATCAATCCTGGTACTTTTAGACTGATGCTGCCCGTAGCTGAGATCTCACAATAATAGTTTGACTTTTTTCATATCAAAATGCTAATATTTTTCTAACCCTCGTAAACATATCAGAAGTGGACTGGACTCACTGGCCGTATTCGTTTTTAAATAAAGTTGCTGTTTCCACACATGAGGAAGTCAATAATTTGACTTCGATCTATTATTCCTATTTATTCCTATTGGGTTTTAAGTCTGAAAGTTTTAAAGGGATAGTTTGAAATTTTGGGAAATATGACAGCGAATCGGTTGCATGGTGGTGTTCATCCAGCCAGTGTTAGGTTAGCTTAGCAAAAAGACTGGGCTAAACAGCCAGCTGGTCATATAGCATCTGATGTCTTGATGCTGAGCTAACTGACCACTAACATACAAACATTAAACTTTTAGTTTGTTTGTTAGTTTTCGTCATGTCATTAAAGCACATATTTCCTTAAATGTGAAACTGTCTCTTTAAATAAGTGGCCAGTATTAAAGAAATCCTGCCACTGAACTCATCCCTCAGTTTTTAGGCCCTAATGAGCTGCCACTGTGTTCATGGCAGGGTTTATTTATATATATATATATATATATATATATATATATATATATATATAAAATAATATTTTACTGTAGAAAATTGTGGTTTAATAGAAACACCTGTTCTGTTCTCTCATGTCTCATTGTCCTGTGGAGCTCACTGTGCTTTGCTTTTCCCATACTGATTCTTCTGTCTGTTTTCTCTCCAATGTTTATTGTTCCATTCAAACTGTAAAGAGTTTCTACCATTTTTCAAGTTGTGTACAGCTGTGCTTGAGTCTTAACACTTGCTATAGAAGGAACAGGGTCAGGTGTGGCACAGCCTGATTAATCTGACTGAAAAAAAGACTCTATTTCCCATGATTCCTTGTAGTAAAGTCCTTTTTGGCAGCTGAAAAAGGGGCGCCCATCATGTTTCTCTCTCTTTTTCAGTCTTTCTCCGCATTGATCTGCTTCTCCTGCTGGGTTATTATTATTGCTGCTGCTGCTGCTCCGTGGCTGTTGTAATAAAAATACAAAAGATCGTCAACAGGAAAAATAACAACTATGATGTTAAATAATTTCAATCAAAAATAAATTGTCTGTGAATATGTTTCAGCTGTGTGTGGCCATGTGTCCTTTTTTATCTTCTTACAACATAACAATTATCCACATCTACTAACTGTGACTGGTGCATGGTGTGTGACCTCATTATGATGTCACCAGTTCACGATGTTCTCACCTTTTGTTCGATGGGAGTCTGCTAAGAAGGTTTTGCGAGGCAGCATAATTTAAAACTCATCTCAACTCAAAAAAAGTTATCAGTCAGAATTCGAGAATAGAAAATAAAATCAATAGAGAGAGTGCCTACACTGCTTCCTCACAGGATAACATCATGAATGAGTTGAGAAAACTAAGATTGGAAATAAGTGGTAATAATTCAGAGGAAAACTCTTCAAGTACAAGGACAGTGCTTTCAGCGAATTCTTAGCCAATCAATTAATAAACAATAAGGAAAGACAAACTATCCATTCAATAACTAACAAAAAAGATAGCATTACCCATGACTCCTACGAAATAAATAATACTTATATATCAAATGTATAAACATCACAAATAGATCCACCTGTTTTAGCAATAGAATCTTTACTTAATAAGTTAGAATTACCTAAATTAGATGACAAACAAACTCCAACTCTGGGTCTATCACTCTCCTTGGTCAAACTCCATGAAACCCTACAGCAGAGGGCAAACAATGACGCCCAGGGGCCAGATAGTTTCCCAGCTGAGTTTCATAAAGAATTCTGGATCCATGCTGGCACCAAATTTTTACAAAATGATAGTCCAAGTTAAACAACAAGGTATGTTACCCCCAAACATGAATTCAGCTTCCATTCTGATCAAACAGGGTTCATTAAAGGTAGACAGTCAACTTAATTGATTATGCTACCACCCATGAGCTAGAGTCAACCATTGCCTCTTCAAATGCAGAAAAAGCTTTACACAGAGTAAACTGGACATTTGTGTTAGCCACACTACATAAATCTGGCTTTGGAAACTCCCTCATAGACTGGATTCAGATACTATACAGTTCTGCAAATGCAGCAGATCTGACACAAGTAAATAATTCCCCATCATTAAAGGCAATACAGGGTGATCTCAAACGATGGCAGTCCTTGCCCATAGCACTCATGGGAAGAATTGCCACTGTAAAAATGACTGGCTCTCTGCTTGCTATTTTAGGCAGAAAATAGATAGTAGATGTAGATAGTGAATGAATGCATACTGAAACAAATAGATACATCAATAAATAAAATAGTATATACATCAAATATGCTAAATTAAAAGCAGAAATACACATATGAATTAATAGAATGAATGTATTACTTTGTTGAAGTACATCTACAAGTATTAGTTTAGTCTGCATTTCCTCTTTGACGTCTACATATATTTCTGTATTTATGTGTGTGAATACTAATATTGCTTCTAATGTTTAGACTCCCTCACTCAGTTTAAATATTGTTACCAAAACGTTATAAATGCCTCTAAATATAAAGCACTCCAGTAGGACTCCTCCAGCTGTTTGTACAATGACTTCCTGTCAGTTTATCTAACACCTCACTCAGTAAAAGGATCTTGACTTGATCCCGACTTGCTCTGACGCCACAGTGACCTTGTTGTGTTGTGATTTTACAACCAGGTGCTGCAGAAGCTCTACAGCGACCACATCTAAGGGCAGGATGGGAAACGCCTGGCTCTCAACTTATCTAAGATCTGTTTGGTTCAGGTGTTGTATCAACAACACTGCTCATTATAGAAAGATTTCCTCTTTTACTTCCTTTGAAAAGTTTTACTTTTATTAATCACTGTGAAGATTGATACTTTTACAGAATAAATGTCACTAGATAATTGTTACTAAATTAACATCTGCACAGATGAAGATCAGTAATCAACAGGTGTACATTGGTATTCTATTGACTGATTCATATTTTGCATTTATAGTTTCATCATCAAGCTGACACAAGCACTGCATTTTATTTTATAATTTAACACATTCGAATAAGAAGCAGAGCCTTTAGCTATCAAGCTCCTCTCCTGTGGAACCAGCTCCCAGTTCAGGTTCTGGAGGCAGACACCGTCTCTACATTTAAGACTAGACTTAAAACTTTCCTTTTTTATAAAGTTTATAGTTAGAGATGGATCAGGTGACTCTGAACCATCTCTTAGTTATGCTGATATAGAAGTTAGTCTGCTGGGGGACCTCTACTGATAAACTGAGCTCCTCTCTCGTTTCATGTCATTAACTTTGTGTCTTCTCTCTCCTTTAGTTGTGTTTCCTCATATTGTTCTATTAACAGTATAATTATAATAATTATAATTGTTGCCCTTAGAGGCCGCGCTGGGTCCGCACGCACATCGTCAGGATGGCCGAGCGGTCTAAGGCGCTGCGTTCAGGTCGCAGTCTCCTCTGGAGGCGTGGGTTCGAATCCCACTTCTGACAAACACCTTTTGGACTCATGCTGCTCAACCAGCTAGAAACACGCAGTGCTGTGTTGTAACCTGTTTACTGCAATGAAACGTCTACTGCCCCTGTCTTATTTCTGTTCATGTACCTGAGAAACTCTTCAGAATTCCAATGTTCTGCATCTTAACTGCAAATGATTACATGTTACCATTATCAGCACAATACCACAAACACATTTTTGTTTTATTTAGTGTGAGATAACCCAATATGTATGTATTGCTCTCCACTCATGGCCTATAGAACCTACACCTGAATAAACCTCCTCCATAAATCACATTCAGCACAGGTACAGTCAAACTCTTAACATTTGAAGATTTAATAGTTTTTTTTGTTTATTATGTTATATTACTGATACAGACAGTATCTATGCTTGTGCTTGCTGTGTGCACTCCCAATGACATCACAGTGATCATCCGTTTTGCTTGGATTGTGACCTTCAGGTTATGTCATAATTAAGCTACTAAATGAAACTGATGCTTGGGATTGTGTGTGAGCTCATTAAGATGTCACCAGTTCAGAGTGTTCTCAGGTCCTGTAGATGGAAGGCCCTGGACCCCCCCCCCTACACCTGTAAACCAGAAACACACCATCACCTGTGTGGCGTCTGACCTCCCAGGATCTGAGGATCTGTTAGAGACTGGGGCTGTGGGTCTTACAGCTCACAAACAGAAGTGTGATGGCTTCATGAACCCTTTGATAGTTTGCAATTTAAACGTCCAATAGACTTCAATGTCCAACTCTCCTCTTGATAAAGTCACAAGTGAAATGATTCAACCCACCTGTGACATTCAACTATTACACTGTATCGTGCCGTCGTTGCTGTTTCAGCGTGTTGTCGTCAGAGGCCGCGCTGGGTCCGCACGCACATCGTCAGGATGGCCGAGCGGTCTAAGGCGCTGCGTTCAGGTCGCAGTCTCCTCTGGAGGCGTGGGTTCGAATCCCACTTCTGACAAACACCTTTTGGACTCAAGCTGCTCTGCTGTCGAAGTCAAGGAGAATATTCTGACTTGAATTCAAGCCAAGAAGTCAGACTACATCCGTTTTCTGACACATCGTTATCACTGGACTTCACTGTCTCTATTCTTCTCCTTGTCCTTTGACCTCTGTCCTCTGCTGTCTCCCTTTTTCTGTTCTACAGACTTCCGCTGTTCACTTGAACTCCCTCTGGTCTCTCCACTGATTTTTAAACAGACAACATGCTGCTGCTAACTCTCCTGTCTCTCGATCTCATAACTTGACTTGAATTCAAGTCAGAATATTCTCCTTGACTTCGACAGCAGAGCAGCTTGAGTCCAAAAGGTGTTTGTCAGAAGTGGGATTCGAACCCACGCCTCCAGAGGAGACTGCGACCTGAACGCAGCGCCTTAGACCGCTCGGCCATCCTGACGATGTGCGGCCCCTAACGGCAACACGCTGAAACTGCAATCTCAGCAACATCTACAGCTGTGTAGCAACTTAGCACCGTCATGTCATTCAACTGTTTAAAGTTTGTTATAGTGCACACGTCCGTGGACTGGCTTGTCCGTGCGCGACAAAGCTCTCGAACAACCCCTGTAAAAAAAAAAAAAGGCGGTCGTGGACACAAAGCTTCAACATTCAGTGTCCACAACATGTGAACAGTAGAATCAGATGTTAGTGTGAAGCACGAACGCGTCACTGCTGCTAAAACAGGTCCCACCGAGATTTGAACTCGGATCGCTGGATTCAGAGTCCAGAGTGCTGACCATTACACCATGGAACCACTAAGGAAGAGGAACATGTGTTCTGTGATCCACTCTGAAATGTTTCAACATTTCTTCTTATTTCTGTTTTACTGTGTCTGTACGTTAAATAGGTAGGTGGTCCTAACCCATAAAAGTAGGTCATTACCTGGGCCTGGGTAGTCTTACATCTTCTGGGGATAGATGAAATGGCAGCATGATAAGTTGGAGATAGATTGTGTGTAAGGCTTCCACGTTAGCTGAGAGAAGAGGTTATTCATTTGCATGTGTATGGCTCCTCTCTTGAACCACTTCTATGGCCAACATGTGTCATTGCATCATTGTTCTCCTCACCTGATTCTGGTCCTGAGGTGCTGCTCCACCTGTGCTGGGCCCTCCTCTTCCGTATAGAAGCTGTTTACTGACTTTCATAAAGTCTGACTATACTTTTTGTTACTTACTGTACATGTGTTTTACATGTTGCTCATTTTACAAGAAAGTTAAATGAAACAGAGAGTTACACCAAGCATACTTTATTGACTCTATTCATAACAAGGTCGCTGAGGAATTAAAGGAAAGCTATAAACATCATTTGCCTTTCTTGTTAAATACATCAAACATTCATATTAGAAGTCATCTGCTTTCATTAGTCCCACTTCTCTTTCAAAGATACAACAAACAATGCCACACAGAAAAAACAGTCACACTGGTGAACTTTCACGTCATCACCCTCACACAGCAGCCTGTGTGCCAAGGTCCATGTCCATTTCTTTTCTACATTCATCAGTGTTAGAAATGAGACAAAATCACTTCAACACAAGCTGCTGTGAAACTGTTCTATTAGCAGACACACATAATTCAAAAATAAATACCAACCAAGCAGAGGTTAGATTACAGACTGAATGCAGATTTATTAAGCACTACACTGGCTGTCTGTGGGGCCGCTTACATATCTGTCACAAGCTCTACATACAGTCCCCTCCAATAGTACTGGAGTGGTAAGACCAACTCTTTAGGGTTTGCTGTGCACCAAAGACATTTGGACAGTTGGAAGACTGTGTTGGATCAGTGTCTTGCTGCATGATGAAACTCTTCTCGAATACTTTTTAAGCATTTCTCTGTAAATGAGCAGAAATTTTGCTTCGGTACACCTCTATATTCATTCTACTCCTTCTATTGCTGGACTGTGATACTGTCACCTTTGCTCTATGGTTGATGATGATGTCACTCCTTACCATTTCTGGATTTTTCTTTACCACTCTCACAATGCTTCTGTCATCCGCTGGTGTTGTTTTCCTTGGCCGACCCGTGCTGTGTATGTTGTTTAGTACACCAGTGGTTTCTTTCTTTTTTCTAACTGTTATATTGGCTACGTCCAGTTTGCAGTGCTACTTATTTTTCCTTCTTCTCTCAGACTCAGAATGGCTTGCTATTCTCCCACTTTATGCATTTTAACAACCAATGCAATCTTTACCAGGAGCAGTCAATAAAAGCTATTTATTATTTGAGCGATCAACCTCAGGACGCACATGTTGCTCACTTAAAATTTGGGCTATCTCATACAAAACATGCTACATTCTCCTGTTGACATATTAATATATATATATATAAAATCAAATAAAAGCTGAAATTCTGAACATCAATGTCTTTTGTCAAGTGTATGGCAAACACAACAGGACTGACCGAGCCATTCCAATACTTCTGGAGAGAATGTATGCTTTCTTTAATAAATAAAAGCCACTTTGGGGGAATGTTGGATTCATGTCTTTGCTGGTATGCAATGAAAAATTGTAGCATGTCACAAGTGGAAAACTATGAGCTCAAATCACATAATTCTCCCAACACTCAGGCAAAAAGAATGTGTACAAGTGAGGTTCAGCTAAGTCCTCAGGAGTAGAACTTGCTGTTGTTTATCTTCTTTTCTTTTGTCCTGCTGCACAACGAAAAGGTAGAGGAATCAATTAGAGACCACACTTCATGTAACCACAAATGCTGTCCCCACCATGTCCCTCGAGTATGAGGCTCACCTGTGCTTCTCACTGGTGCTGAACTCTCTTGTGAGGTGGTTTTGTTGTCGAGGGGCGGCGCGCTGAAGGTTGGTGTGAGTGTCGTACAGGAACGGTTCACTGCTAACCTCAGCCTGCTTTTTCTTCAACTGGCTGGAGGACGAATACAGCTCCTCCTCGGCTTTCTGAAATGAATCACGTGATCACAATGACAAAAATGCCTCTGTACAGACATCGGGTACAGTGGAAATTTTAGTTAAATGAGTCTTGCTGGAGTGAATATGTATGCACTGTCTATCAATATTGACACATACAATCTGTGTATGTACTGTATGTGCAGGTATTCTCACCCCTGCTTGCTGCACATTGATGTAAACCAACAGAGAGGCTAGCTCTAAGTCTTCATTGTAGCCGTTTTTTAGAGGCACTGAGCGGTAACCTGTGGAAACAAACAAGAAATACATTCAGTTCACCCAACTTGCAACCAGTAAAGCTTGTAAATGTCAGTGGAATTCCAAACAGTCATATCAAACAGTCAAGTTATAGGACAACAACAGTCTTTTTGTTTCTTACACATTCCATTAGCACTACAGGGCTGTATAAACCTGCTGGGAGGCCATGAGGGAGAAAAGGAAGTGAGCCCCCACTGAAAACTCAGCCGTCTTCAGTTACGTTACCACGTGCTCACAGTAAAAATAAACTTTGTGAGCAACATATTCAGTTTTTACTAAAACTCTATTTATTTGTACCTATATAAGCTACAACTAATTTTGCTGCAGATGCAAGTGTCAAAACTGCAAAGAGTAACTACACCCTAAACTGTTTATATACAGTATTCACACAGGTGATTTTCTCAACAAAAGTCATACTGTGTGTAAAAACCTTTCTGCTCAAATTTATGTGTGTTGTGTTTGGATTTAAAGGTTTGGTTTGGCACAATCCTGCGGTGCCTCTCTAACAGTAACAAAATACGGGGGACTTCACTGACACCCTAACTGATAACAGCTGTTTGACCAAGTATAACCAAGTATAACACTTTCATTACCACAGCCAAAAAAAACAACAACATTGTGTATGAGTGAAGATTTAGTTCTGCATGGCCAAATAGTTTGAAGGTGTAGCTGCTCCTTAGGCTAAGGACCCCTGGACTAAGACAACAGCATATAACCTAGTTAAAACTAGTCCTGCTTGCAGGAGTAAGGTGGAACCAGTAAAGTGTTACTGATGAATTAACACTATTGAGATATTTAACGGGCATATTTTATAAGTATAGTACACAACGCTGACAATGCGTGTGGTCTTGGTGATTTGGTATTAATTTCTATTGTAATGTAATGTCATTTAATTGAATTTGTGTTTGAAGTAAATTCAGTGTGTCTGCTACATGTGTGTGTTCCCACCTGAACGAATGCCTTTGACAGGAAATGTAGCCTGAGCCAGGAAGTTGGGGTCTGAGAACATGTCCTCCTCGTTAACCACAAACCGCAAGAAGGTTAGTTCAGGCTCATACACGGTGAAGACGAAAGGCTCTGAGGGGGCTTTCCACACTGGGTTCAGACCATTGTCGCCTGCAGTTGACAGAACAACAGCTCAGTTAAAACAACACCAAACACTCGACAGAAAGAATCTGCCATGTCCTTCTCCCTTATTTCCCCCCATTCTATTGATTACACCCTGCCCATCTCCCCCTTGCCAGTTTCCTTACGATAGACAATGGTCTTGAACTTTTCGTCTGTGTGTCCACACAGCTCAACCTCAACAAATGGGCTGGCAATGCTGCGTCCAGGCTTAGGCAGGTGTCTGGCCGCAATTACCTGCAGAATACAAACACATTATACACATTATAAAGTTCAACATATGAGAAAGGTGATTTCATCCAGTAGGAACTTATTCCATTACATAACAAAGCAGCCAGCGTGGCCCTCTGATGCATTTTATTTGTTACAATATTAGACTTGGTCCTGACCATGATAACATACAGTATGTGGGAGTGAGATGTTGTTTTACATACACACGTACCCTGACTCCAATGTTGTACTTGACTATCTTCTTTTCCTGGTGAGGGTCGTAGCTGTCATGGCGCATGAACTCTGGCTGTAGCACATAGCCTGTGGATCCATTCAGACTGAAGAGGGCGCTGTTCAACTGGGTGTATTTATCTGTGTGGACACATACAGCGGACATAACAGAAGTCATCTCAAGGCACTTTACAGTGTAACACTGTTTCCCAGAGCCTTCAGAATGCCAGTATTAAACTTGACAAGGGATGAGGGAAGTTTGCATGTTCTCCACAAAATGTCTGCCCTGCCTTCGCTCATCCCCCTCTCCCACCTTAGAACCTCACGTTTCTTGACCTTGCATTTTCAATTTAGTACTCAGACCTATAAAAGTGGTGGCAAGAGGTTTTGTGAAGGCAGGGCTTCAGCAGCACATAAGCAAATCTGCTGTTATAAAGGATGGTGTACATCTTGTGTCTTCCACATTTTCATTTACAACTGTCCTTATTTGACTATACCTGCAGTCTGGAAGTTGAGAGCCACCATGTGACAGCCAACAGCCCACAGTGGGTAAGGGTCATAGTTGGAGGACTCGACACGCTGGGCTTTGGGGTAAATACGACTCAGAGCCTTACGGTTGTACTGCAGGAAGTCCTTGGTACGGCTCTTTCCTGGTGTCTTGTTCTCCACAAAAGAGCGGACCTCTTTGTAGCTGTAGGATTCTGTAGACACAGAGAAGAGGGCTACTGAAGGTGCAGCTGATAACATCTGTCAGGTCTTGTCTAGAAAATGGTGTTGGCAAAGGACTTTTAACACATTTATGACAGCGCAGCTCGATACCCACTACAGGATTTCATGATGGATCACATTTCATACTGTATAACATGAATACCAGGCTTTCATGGGAATGTTCACTTGACTTTTGCCACACTTCACTATATTAATTAACATTAATTAACATTATATAATTCATTATTTTTAGGTGCTTCTAATACATTTAGGCTATACTAATGGTATAGTACCAACAAACTGCTAAAACAGTTGTGGTATAAATGTAGGTTAGGTTAGGGTAATGTATAACAGGAAGCTGTCCAGTCTTTACATTTTTTCCCTTGGTCACATCCTGTTTGTTTAAGAAACTTGAGATGTGTTGTAAGAACAGTAAAAGTATATCCTCTCTGTGTCTGGTGAAGTGGTTAAACTGAAAAGATTCAGTTTTTCCACTTGCAAGTGGGAGGTGCAGCTATTCAATACATGACTAAGAAAATGAGTGTGAAAACGTGCTTTTAAATTTGGAACTAGCTAAGCTGAACCTGTTCAAAATAAAGAACAAATTATTTACAAAATGGGGATCAAACTTCATCTTACAGATGAAACATTAACAAAAATGCTGCTAAATGTGTGTGTGAATGTAGCTGCAAATGCACCTGTTGCTATGCTTATTAGTGCTGTCAGTTTGTACAGTCAAACTTATTTACACTATGAAGCGGGTAATATCTCTTCCATTTCTAATATATGACATTTTATTTGTTGTGTGAAAGAAATTTCCAATGTATTTAAGAGTTGTAGATGAGAAGACGTTGTTTGGTGCATCAAGCCGAGAAGCAGCAACTGGAAAGTTTGAATTTGTGTGCAGGTAATCTACAAATCTGTGAAAGATTTATGGAGGAAATAATTAAGATGAAGTTTTTTCCTTTGAACATACCAGTAGTTGCAGTGCTTGCTAGAAGTGCCTCCATGTTAATGAAACTGTTATTTTACGCTTTTTTATAAACAAAGACTATACTACACTGCTCATCAAAAAAAAAAAGAAAAAAAGTCACACACTTTAATATTATGTTGGACCGCCTTACGCTTTGATTACAGCACACATTCACCGTGGTATTGTTTCAAAAAGCTTACGCAATGTCTCAACATTTATTCCTGTCCAGAGTTGCATCTTTTTTTTTTGCCATTTTTTTGTATTCATGAGTCAGACAGCCATGCAAAGCCTTTTCCAGCACATCCCAAAGATTCTTAATGGAGTTAAGGTCTGGACTCTGTGGAACAATCCATGTGTAAAAATTATGTGTCATGCTTCCTGAACCACTCTTTCACAATTTGAGTCTGATGAATCCTGTTTACATTCGCATCTTGAAATATGCCCATGACATTGGAGAAGAAAAAATCCATTGATTTTCCTCATTCTTTGGACACATAACATTACTGAACCTAGAGCTGACCAACTGCAGCAACCCCAGATCATAGCACTGCCCCCACAGGCTTGTACAGTAGGTACTAGGCATGATGGGTGTATCACTTCACCCTCCTCTCTTCTTACCCTGATGATCCATCACTCTGGAACAGGGGAAAATCTGGACTCATCAGACCACATGACCTTCTTCCATTGGGCAGTTTTACCCAGTTTTAGTAGTTTCAACAATTTTCTTAGATGTTTTCTTTACTTGATTCATACCAATAACTTGACCCTTCAGAGACAGATTAACATCCATAACATCCATAACATAACATTTCCACGACCACAGGATGTGTCTTCTGACATGGTTGTTTAAGAAATGAGAAGCTAATCACTGCATCAGTTAGAGTTAAATAACTTGCTGAAATATAATCATCCATGCAGTGATTATCCAATGGGAGACTCTTGCATATTTTGCTTAGTTAAATCCAGGTGGTGACTTTTTTTTTTTTGGATGGGAAGTGCATATACTAAAGCTTTCCTAGTAGCAAGTCCAGAGTGTTACAATATTAACTTTAATTTGCATTTAACATTTTTTAAGTGAGGCTCTTCCTTCTAACCAGTAAGAGAATTTTAGTTTGTCCTTGTTTAGTAAGTTTTGTTCATTTAATTTAGTTTGTTTTAATTTCAAAACAACAAACACTTGAAGTATCAAGCGTAGCAGAGTGTAGCAGAGCAGGGACAGGCGGGACTGGGTGGTGCAGAGCCTCATGCTAGCACTAGCTTCAGTTCCATATCGGTCCCTTAAATGTTAATATTTGTACTTTTTCCAGGTGCAGAATATTGCTTAATTATTAGATATTCACATATGAGTTGTGCTTATTTGATTCTAATGTTTGATTCTAACTAACTAATGTATACATATGTAGACTATATTTATTTTGTTGTTGTTCTAGGTTGTCTTTCCAGCTTATATTGACCTATGAACTGACTCAGATACCAAGGTAAGGCCAAGTTTATCATTGATTTCTTATTTAGAACTTTCTCTAGAACAAATGACAGAATCCATCATGATTTGTAACAAAGCTGTACTACACTGTGTGTAGTGTGTGTGTGTGTGTCTGGAGTGTTTTATTGCTGTTGATGTTGACTAGTATATTTTGTCCATTCAGGCCTTTGCCATAACCACTTTGCTTGTGTTCAGGTCTTTCTGTTCCGTATGTGCATCTGCATGTGTTTACCAAAGCGGTCCTTCTCCTTGCTGCGCGGCTGACAGTAGGCCACCAGGTCTGACATCTCCATGGCAACCTCTGCCTTCTTCTCCACTTCCTCCTTCTTTTTCATCTGACGTTGGACAGAAAAAAAAGAGAACTTCCTGTTTGCACAGTGACACTGACAGACCACTGGTGAAAGACCCTGTTGTGGTTATATAGTCAGTTTGTTTTAGTCATATATTGTGTTTATTTATTCTGACTGCCAACATGTAAAACCACAGTGTGAGTTGACGGACGCTAAAAAGACACCTGTTTAACAGATTCAAATAATTATTGCGTAGCAACACAGTTTGTCCCTTCTTAGTTCCAACTATTCAAGGCGGGGTCTTCTTCCACTATACTGTATTATCAGACTGTGTACCGTGAGACACTAACCTTTTGTTCCTTGTTGTACTGCTTGCTCATCTCTCTCTGGGTAATGTCCCAGGCCACTTGGTACCAATCAAACAGCTCCTCCACTGAGTCTGCTGCCAGGTCAAACTGCAGACTGTCCTGCTTTCTGTCCTGCAGGGTCAACACGTGGGGCTTCCCATTTTTACCATTTGTTACTAAAACAAGGAGGGAGGGAAAGATACCAAGTGAGCAATGGCCTTTTAAAACTTTGGATTTTAGAGATTAAACCGTAGGAAGTCACATTTGTGTATCTTTGTGTTTAATGAAGGAATAATCTAAGTAGCATGCAAATGCATAGTTTTGTGGGCGGTTGAATGTTGGGCACTTGTTTAAGGTAATTGCTGCCAAATGAGGTTTACTCTGTTATTACATCCAAAGGGTTGATATTTTCTCTGAAACTGACCCAAACCCTGGGGTACCACTGGGTCCTGTTGGGTTTGCATAGGGTTCAGAAATATTCAAAGTCAACTGTATTGGGTAGGGGTTGGGTTCAGACATGAAATACAGGTTGGGTTTGGCCACCACATTCTGTGCTTCGATGGGGTTTTGGACAGAAAATATGGTCTGATCCATATCGTAATGTTTAATGGGTGTGCAACTGCAGAATAGCAGACTATTTGAGGGTTTCTTGCAAATGTATTGTATTGTTAAAACAGTGTAGTGAGGCTGGGTAAAACCTGCTGCATGTCTACGCTGAATGAGAGGTTTGCAAAAACCAAACATGTACAGACACTATAATAATTTGTACTCACAGTTTTGAATGTTGCACTTGGAGATGTCGACAATACCCTTACATAGTTCACCTAGTGGGTTGTCTTCAATGTCCTGTATCAATACACATTCACAAGTACACAGAGATTATTTTCGTTCAGTCCTAGTGCTGACTGATACTAAGTTAAACTGTTACCAAACCCTAATCTTTACCTGTCCTTTGGTGTCTGCTTGAGTGCTGTTCGACACTTCTTCTACATAATTAGCAGGAAAGAAGAGCTGTAACTTTCCACCATGGTCACCTTTCCACCTGTAGTGAGTAGAATGTGTTCAGTGACAACAATCGCTTTGTTATTTATGTGTTTTGTGTTGGAGTATGAGCTGACTAAATACTGCAAAACCTCAGAATCAGTCATAACCCACCATCCACTGTTCTCCTTTGTTACGTTGTGTATCAAAGCTCCTTTGGCGAAGCTGAGCTCGTCCGGTCTTGTAGCCTGGTAGTTGTACAAAGCCCTAACTGTACTTTGAGGCTAAAGTCGACAAAACAAAATCACAAATGTCTTTATCAATGACAACTGAACGAGTTAACACACAACCAGAGCTGACAGATTAAAGAGGTTTATACACACCAGAGATGCCTCGAGCTCGTTGGGTTCCACATATGTCTTCACCTCGTACAACGAGGCGCAGTCTTTCTCCTGTGGAGTACAATCCACTGTTACGTAGCAGTCATGGCAGAGGACTGTAGAAGCATATACTGAATTGATATTGACTATGCAGAGGTCTTCATTTTTCTTTTCAGTTAATAGAACTTCCTTACAAGGATTTTTAACATTTCATCTGGTCTGAGTATGTCTCCTACAGTAACTCACTGTGCTGAAGCGGTCAACCAGCTCCGGGGTGACAGGGTAACGTAGCTTGATCTTGCGATACAATGGCTTCTTCCTGAAATAGTTGACCAGCTCCACCAGGCTCTCAAACTCTGTAGTGGTGCCCAGCAGGTACATGTTGCCCTCCTTCTGTATCCGGCAGTGTTTCACCTTACCATCTCCTCTGAAAGATGGAAAACTCCATTACTACAGGAAAAACAAACTAATCGGGCAAAGGCATGTGAAGATGTTAAGCGTGGCTGCACCTGAAGGTGATGGCGAAGGAGTCTGGTTCTCCTTCTCGCTGTCGGATGAGGAAAGCTCCATCTCTGGGAATCCTCAGAAGGTAGTCCTCAGCCTGACCTCTGCTCAGGTTACTGTAGAACCACCTGCACAACACACACAATAACTGTAACAAGAGAGGTGTAAAAGAGGTGTTTTTTCCTTTAATGTGAAAAAGAATCTATTTAAATTGATTCATAATAATCTGAAAAAAGTGAGAGGGGATTACATATGTGGGTGTATGTGTGAAAGTGAGCACAACAATAGAAACCTTAAGTCTGTGGTTCATACTAAGTCAGTGGGACACAGATGACACAGGTGACTCATAAAGCTTTAACAAGCTAACAGATCAAAGACTAAGCTGGAGTAGATTCACAGATGAGATTCAATGCAATATTAGTATGAAAATCATTAAAAGTTTTAAAACACCCACTGTGTCCTATACAGAGACAGAAATGAAATGAAATGTGATGTTGAGCCTAGCTTAGCACATACACGAAGGAAAAAGGAGAAAAACTGTTTACTACTGTATCTCCCAACTTTATAAATGAAACATAATTAAAAGCTAAATCAAACTTCCAGTGACATACAAAACAGAGCAGGCTTTTCTGGACCAGAAAAGGTCACAAATCCAGCAACAATTGCAGTATATGGAACAACTTCTGCTGGACACACTGTGTCTTTGACACAGTGTGTTAAAACTACACAGCAAGAAACATTTTAACACAGCGGATGGAAAAAACAAAACAAAAAAAGAACACAACCAGGGCTTGAAATGACTGTTTTTGCTCACCAGCCACTGTGGCTAGTGGTTTTCCAAACATAGGAGCCACTCGGCATTTTCTCTGGCAGCAGTTTTGTTGATGGGAAATTCAATGTTATATAATTAAAGTTAAATATGATTTGCTAGCATTTACTTGATCTAGATTTACAACTCCTCTGAAGTTAAGACTACATAACATGTCAACTCTACAAGTCATTTTCAAATATTCAGCCTGTGATATTTATTTAAAATATGCATTCTATTTATAAAGAATAAAAAAAGAAAGAAAAAATGAAGATGGGAGTTTGGCCATTCTGAGAACACATTTTCGTGTTCATGCGTAAAATAGTAACTTCCTTCTGTAAATTTAGAGTCATTGCATTAGAGAGGTTGTGACTTCCTCCCCATAGAAATGAGAAGAAGGAATTATCTCTGCGTTGTTTCAATCTACGCATATGAGTTTTCCTTAACTCACTTGGCATTTAGCATGCTGAATGACCAGCGGACCAGTACAGGCACGGAGTGCATCTCACACACACACACACACACACACACACACACCGGCATAAACGCGCTTGTGTGTGCTGCACACAGTCACACAGTATGCCACATATCAATTTATCTGTCTGAATAACACAACTGTTACAGTGCGTAATGATGGTCTCTGCTCTGCCGCCATCGGTTTGGCTGTGTGAGTTCTTCACTGTGCACATCCACTCACAAGGTGATGATCCCAGCAGCACAAGCATCTGCATATAGTGTTGTGGTATCACATGTATGATTGGTAGCCTTTCAGTTTTACACTTTTCTGTTTCTCACCCACTGTATTTAAATGTTCTTTGCTATATACTTCTACCAGACTGTGAAAGGCTAAAAGCCGTGACATTGTTCATTAGACACATTGTAAATGTTGTGTGGAGTTGTGAGCTTTCACTCAAAATCCTCATCATTTCAGCTTCCAAATGAATGGTACTGTAACAGATGTTCATTTCTCTTAGAGCATGGACATCAAACAGCCAGGAACGTGTTTATTATTGACACTGACTAGGTTATTTTGCCTGTGAATAATACACTACATGTAGGTAGGAGAGAGTGTCAACATTTTGGAAGACACTGCTTTCACTTTTGGCAAACACTGCTAAATATTGTGCTATTGTTTTGTATGATATTGCATCATAATCATAAAACTCTTTTGCCTGATGGTAAAACCAACAATCTGTTTTTTTACTCTATTGATTTTTCTGTTCATCTCATTTTATTAGGAGTCACAGGTTTATTCAAGAGGCAGACCTCAGACCGGACTATAACACGAAAAGCCACAGACTCATAGTGTTTCATTAAGGACAAACCCTTCTTTTAGATGTGGGTTGGGCTGTGGTACAGCGTCAGTGAGGCGCAGGTCAAAGTCTTGGCAGCGCAGTGGGTTTTCTCTGTAGTGCTGGATCAGGGCGAACACGCTGGAAAAGTGTAGGTTAGGTGTCAGGTAGAAGTAAGTGTGTCCTCCCTCTGAACCAGAGCGAATACGGCAATGCTGGACTCTCCCACTGCGCCTGAAACGCGTGCAGAAGATACAAAGTAAATTACATAATTTAAAAATGTTTCTTCTCTATTTACTTGCTAATTAAAAATTACTTCATTGATTCCCTAGGGGAAGATGACGGCACTACTACGAGACTTTAGTGTCCTGTCCTAGGATACTTTCACATGAGGAACCAGGAGACAAACCACTGACCCTGGGCTTCATAGACAATTGCTCTGTCAGCTGAACTACTGATGCCCTAATCTTGTTTTGATCTTGGTGATTATTTTTATTTGAAAAAACTACAGACAGCAAGAAGTTACACATGCCGTCCCCCCGACAGTGTAGTCAAACCTATAACTTATCAAGATGGTCAAAAATGGTTTCTCAATGGGATACCACAATAGCTTTACCATAACTGAATGAGGAGATAGAAGGAAACGTTGTAACTGTTCACATTTTTAGCTCACAAAAACGTATAGAAGTTGCATCATATTACATTGCTTCATAATTGTATAAATCTTTTGCCTGATGTTGATGAAAAAAACAATTTTTCAATGCAGTGATTCTTCTGTGGTTAATCTCATTTAAAGAGGAGGCATAGGCTCAGCACAGCCTTTGTAAGAGGCAGACCCCAAACAGGACTATCACACGAAAAACATTTACTTTATGGTGTTTGGCCACAAGATCAAGAAACAGGAAGTTATACCAGAAGGAGAGGGTAAAATCTGTGACATAGGTGTCACTTTGTCGGACCAAGAAGGTGCCGTCCGGTGCCCCAGTCTCTGCGCAGTAATCTTGGATTAACCTCTCGGCCATCAGCCTGCCCTCGGTCATACGACCGTGAAACCACGGCTCTGAACAGTGCAGTTCCTGGAACAGACAAAGAGATGAAAACTGGTTATAACCCATATATGTTTTAATACATGGATAATATCTATTCATTTTCCTTCACTATATATGATTCAGTTGATCACTTCTTGTAAAAACAACCACTAGCCGAAGTTTGTCTCTCCCCATTCACTAAAATCCAAATTAGTTATAGCATAAAATTATTTCAGTTAGGAAGTTGTGTGCTTTTAATATCTTACTAAACAAAACAGTTGTGGATGTGTCATAATTGATGAAGACCTACTTAAAGTTGACCAACTCTGACTCTGTATTGAAAACAACACCATAAACCTTTGCTGGCGAAGTTTCCTTTCACTCTTTTACCTTCCGAGAATCTTCTTCCTGCTCTTCCCCCTCCTCTGCATAGTACAGCTTGTCATCACGGATCACACAGTAGTGCTTGTTCCACCGCTGAGGAAGAGAAGTGGAAATTTACATATTTAACTTGACATGTAAAACCATGCTGCTCATACAGAGGGCTTTTCAAACTTCCATTTTAACTTAAGTTTAAATATTTAGTATTTCTGTATGTCAAGAAAGCAACATGTTAAGTTTTATGTTTCATAATTCCTCATTAATCATGTTGTTTCTTTCAGTGATGACTCCCCTCAGACAGAACTACTGCGGCTGCTCTACTGCTACAGCCACAGCCACAATTGTGCTCATAGCTTTACAACAAATGACTGCTTTAAACAGCTGCATACGGATGAACACCAGCAATTCTGGTTGGACTGAAGCAGGTCCTCTTGTGCCCAGCACAGTGCAGGTCTTAAGATGGCAGGATGAGTAATAGATGAGCTTTATATCTCCAAAGTGCAGTTACTGGCCAACCTGTGCAATGCTTTTCCTGCTTGTTGTTGTTCTTGTTCTGTTGTTTCCTGCTGTTTTTTCTCTCTCTTCTTTCCACTCACCCCAACCAGTCGAGGCAGATGGCCGCCCACCCTGAGCCTGGCTCTGCTGGAGGTTTCTACCGTTTAAAGAGGGTTTTCCCTCTTCACTGTCACCTAATGCTTGCTCAAGTAGGATTGTTGGGTTTTCTCATAATTCTGTATACAATTATATTATATATTTTAAACCTAAAAAGTATGATATGACTTTTGTTGGTATTTGGCACTATAGGAATAAAACTGAACTGTATCAATTAATAGCTGTTGAATTGGAAGGAATGCAGTAGAAATAGTAGAAGTAGTGGTAGAAGTAGTAGTTCACCACTCTAACAGTCCAATATATATAAATTTTAGCTGCGTATTGATTGTGCACACTGCAACAGTTCAGATTTCCATGATAATTTAAATATTTGACAGGACCAGACAAACATTTTTTAACATTATATTAGGCAATAAATGCTGTCTAATGTCTCATCTTGGTGTTAATGGAGGAGCAGGTGCCCATTCATGTCCTCTGAAAGTACCTGGTCCACAGGGTCCCAGATCTCCAGGTCCCCTTGTTTCTGCCCCTTCCTCAGGTCTCTAATGCTTCCTCCTCCCTCCACACTGAGCTTCTTGTGCTGCATAGGGATAAGAGGGAGAACACAATTATTAGCAATAACGCAAACACAGTCTTGTCTCACTATATATGAGACATAATAACATACATGAGGCTAATTGTATTACCTATCCAATTACCCTAACCTTTACAACTAAATGCTTAACCCTTAAACAGAACTTAACTCTACCCTTAAACCTAAAACCTAGTCTGCCCAAAATGCTCTTTGAACTTCTTAGGACAAGCTAAAAAGAAGAATAGTATACGGCAAAATTTGTCCACACAAGGAAATAAGGACGTGCACACACACGCACACGCGACATACTTTAAGTATGATCTTGCCCTTCAGCTGGGTGGGGGAGGGGAGCTGCTCAGCCATCTGCTCCACAGGTTCAGTCAGCAGTTTATTTCCGAACACGTCTTTGAAGATGCGAGCCATCTGACGCTGCTGCTCTATGGGACAATGCTCCTCTATTGACAGGATCACTGGGTACCTGAGAGAGACGAGCATGAAAAACAACCATAACAGCGAGTGGAAGTGATGTCACCTCACACAGTGAATATGCATATTTAACCCTTATCCTAAACAGCAAAGGCGTAACATGAGCTCATACACACAAAAGCATTAGGTTTAGAGACCCTTACTCTGAGGTGACAAAAGCATGATCATTTATGGCTTTGACCACATCCTCAAACTTGATCTTGGTTGTTCTTGTCCAACCGTGGTAGATGACTGGCTCCCCGGGCCCCTCCCAGCAGTCCACTAGATGGATTCAGTAACACAAAAACCACACATATTGTTTAGTCAGATCAAGTCAAGTGAAATTCTCTGGTAGGCCCACACCGAAACTCCTCTTAAGGGAGTTTTTCCTCTCCACTGTCGCCTACTGCTTCTCAAGATGGGTTGTTGGATTTTCTATTTAATTCTATATACATTATACGTTATATTTTGTAAGGTCTTAAACCTTACACTCTAGAGTGCTTTGACATTACTTTTGTTTTGATTTGGAACTAGATAAATAAAATTGAAATAACTATTTGGCATTTTTACAGATACAGATGTATGTATATTGGAATTCAGCTAACAAATATATTAAAAACTGTTAAAAAAAAAAAGGCAACAATCCTATTTTGTAAGTAAATTATTACTGGAATTGATGCCAGTTGGAAAAATGTTGATAATGCCTCATATGTTAAGCATTTAAAAGAATCAGTAATATTCTTTAGATGTACTGTCCCTGCATGAAGCTGATATTGCACTGAGAAACAAATTATAATTTGAATATTGCACAAAGTAATAATGCAACATGAAGTTCAGAGAAAGGGACTCAGTTTGCATTGTCTAGTTAGGTATTGTAATAATCCAGGCCCAGGATGCATTGAGTCTGTGATTACAGAGCAGCTACAGAATGCAACTCACAAGCTGTGTTGTCATTATGAGGTTCCCACCTGACATCCACTTAGAACTGAAGCCCAGCTGTGGACCAACCGTTGCCCTATGACCTCTGTTGACATGTGCACTTGGTGTAATACAACATTTTTCTACCACATCGTATCACTTCAACTTGACTCAACTCTGCAGTACTTGCTTCACTTTTAGTAACAGGTACTTCATTTCCCTAAAATAGCACTACGTCAGTTTGGCTAGTTAGGTTGTCATAGCCGCCTGAAACTGCTGTGAAACTGCACACAAACACAGGAACAATGGAAATGCTGTTCTTGTTTCTGGGCGTGCGGCTGTTTGTTTGTTGTTTCAGAAGAGACTGAAGGTAGCGAGATGCTGAGAAAATCAGGAGAGTTTGGGAAATACAGTTCAGAGAGTAAGAAGGCTGTGGTTGCTGTGGTAACTCTCTGACCAATCAGTCAATTTTACATCATATTTTCATGCCACCTCAGCTCACTTGACACCTAGAGATGATACCAAGCTGGTACCATGTAGTAGAAAAGCATTAACATATAATACCTAATTGGATCATGTGTTAGCCCTCACTACTTTTTATATTAGGTATGATGACTCAACTGCTACATGTAAAATATCTATGATGACAAAGCTGTTGTGTACTGACATTCCACACAGCGGCATCCCAGACGCAGACAGCGCACATAAGCCTCTGTGGACGACTCGCTCTGAAGCTGATCACCTGTCAGATAGCTGTGGAACAAGACACAAAACAGATGTCTAGTTTTATTTCACAACCTCTGTACCTCTGGTGAAGACATTATGTTTCTGACCCTGTTTGCTTGGTGGTTAATGACTTTCCAATAAATAACTGGCTAATGGTCTACACAGGAGATTAATTACACAAAATAACTAAAACATTCTTTGGGTTGCCAAATGTCAATTACCAAACAACAAAAACAACAACACAAAAACACTAGAGGAGAGGAAAATATATTACAGTATGACAACCCACAAGCTGTTTAGAGTGACAAGTCATCTACAGCAGCATTATTGTAGAGGCACTTTCTGAAAATATATTAACAAATAAAAGCAACATTTTAATGGTATTATTATTTAATGACTGCTAATGAGACACTAACATTTAAATTCTGAGTTGAATGATGAGCACACACATTAGCCAGTGGATGATGAGCGTGACTGACAAAACAATAGATAGTCATACTGACGTGTTGTGTGAGGAGCTGATCCAGTAATGGGACAGTGGATTGTTCATGTCCAGGTTGCGGATCTCTGTGAATCTTTCATCCCACACAGAGTTTTCCTTGGAAAACAGAAAACTGAGGAACTAGAAAAGCAGAAAGAATTTGAAATGAACAAGAAATCTGCAATATGTTCATAATTATAACACACAACTCTAGCCTGGGTCGATGAACTACTAATAAATATACTAATAATATACTTTTGCATATGCCACTTCAGTAATACAGCATACATGCAGGCACAGAGCAGAATACCTCGCTGACAGTGAACTCAGGATCATTGGTTTTTCTCATGGTGTCGTCAATGAAGGTGGTCATCACTTCTCTGACCTGATTCAAATCATTGGCCCAGGATTCCTAGGGGATTAAGGGACAAAGAAAAAGAGTGAGAGAAAGATACTTAAGCAGCTGTTAGACCGGCAAATTAACAAATAATCAAGAGTAATTGAATAAAATAGTTGGTTGTTGTCTTGAAAATACAGAGTCCTGTTGGATTCCAGCATATTTAAAAAAGAGCCAAGAGCAAAGATTTCACTGAAACATGGTTTTAGAAAACTTGTAAAGAAAACCTTTAATTATAAAAATAATAACTAACCAAATGATATGCAAATGACTAGGAAAGCGGTAATAAATGTTATAATGACATGCACACAAAGTCAGACATGCAAAGTTATAATAAAACTGCTCTTGTCTGGAGAACGTTGGAGTGATCATTTAGTGAAGCTTATTGTACCTGTTGCTGGTAGATGAGGAATCTTTGAAAGTCATGGAGCAAAACTGCTGAGGCATCTGGTTTATCTGTGTTACTGTGTAATGGAAACGCAAACGCACAGTGAAACCTTGCTGAAAAACTACAACCTACTTTTTTATTTTTGCCAGAATTTCTTAAGATTAAGTGTTTAATGAAGAATAACAGGAAGCGGACTCACCCGAGAATGAAAGCACAGGACTCCTTTTTGAATTCATCAAGGATCTAATAATAGTAATATAATATAATAACGTGAATTAAAAAAATATGAACAATAGTTACAGTATATATCTTAAGTTGCCAATTTAGACATACCTCATTCTGTTCAAACATTATAAGGTTGTACAATTTATGAAACTGCTCGAAGTCAAGGCGGTCTTTCTTTGCTCCTACTTCCTGTGAAAACACAATTTAAAAGTGTTGATTGAAGAGCACCTGCAGAAAATTGGAACATGTATTTCCAAATGAGGTCACATCTAATCAGTCACCGTTAACATTTGGTATGACAGAAACCACATACTCTCGGGTCCATAATTATTTGGACAGTGACACAGATTTTTGCATTCCATATGCCACAACCAATGATTTGAAAACATGATTTGAAAATATTTGGCCTTGAACTAACATAATCATAAATTAAACATTTGGGTACATTTATATGACTCTACGGTGCATTTATACACCACCCACGGAGTATGTTAGAAATGCACTTCCTCCTTTTTTCCTATGTTGCTGTTTAGTCTGATCCTCTCCCAGAATGGTCCTTTCAGAGTCCTTTACCTTCCTGATGTCAGGAAGAATTCACATGCTCGGTCCGATCTCCGCCTCGACTAGTTACAGTGCTGCTGTGAATTGTTCTGAAAAGACTTCAACACCCAAATACAAACTATCAAAGATGTCACCTGGACTTTGAGTGGGGAGATTCAGCCTGAGAGGCTGTGAGGGAGTCAGCAGACATGTGTTATTCAAATTTCACCCAGATCATCATCTAAAATAAAGCTCTCCAATTCAAATTCAGCAGTCTCACAATATTTCCACCCTGTGTGAAGCTTCTTATGTTCTGTTATTAAGAAGATTCAGCTGGAGACATGTGTTTAGCTGGAGACCCTCAAAGGACGAAGGAAGAATGCGGGTGCTCAGTCCTCAAACCAATGAGGACTGTCATTCTGTAAGTTTTATTTCCCTTTATTTATTTATTACAGCACCATTGTCATTTACTGTGGCTGAAGCATCATGAGCGGCAACCTTGACAGCCTTCCATTGTGAAGGGGACAATAAAAGTATATCAAGTTGTTCAAAAGGGATAATGTCAGGGTGGCTGACATTGCTTGAAGCTCATTGGAAGCAGAGTGATGCAGCAGGACAATAACTAACGCCTATACAATAACACACACGAGGCCGTTGTACAGCCAGGCATCTGTAAGAAAAAATGTCTGTAATTTTCATGCAGTTGATTCAATATTTTCAACCAAACCCTTAGATCAAAAGTCTACAGTCTACATCTTAATTATTATAATTGAAATGCAGAAACTAAATCATGGCAACTGTGTCACTCTCCAAATATACACATACCTGACTGTAATTACGTTGTAGAAGTAACTACACGCAATAATGATAAGGACATGGCGTATGCAGAAGTTGGGTACCTGGACTTTATCTTTGAGGACACGTGAGTTGGGGGCCTTGTAGTTGATCAAAGGAAGCAGAGCCTTCAACTCCTTCATGGATATGCTGGTAAAGGACACAAAACAGCTCTCATTATGCATCCTCCTGGCTGTATCCTGTTATACTGTTATTTTTCATTAATTGTAATATATTTAATATATGACAGGTTCTTTGTTCAGGTGTATGTAGGTGCAAAGCAAGCTTTTGTCAGTTTACATGCAATTTTCCTCTGTGCCAGTCTGTTTTTCTAAAGCTATGCCTGCTTTTGCAATTTTCCTTGCACAAAATAGATTTTTTGCCACCGAAGGGTGCAGAGCAACTTGATGCTCGTTTTGGTCCAAAACTGCATTTTCACACATTTTGGAAGTTCCCTTTGATCATAGAGATAAACCTTCTGTCTGTCCAGGACCTCAGTCTCTCTCCCTCACTTGCTGCTTTTTAAGGAGATTAGAGGAACTGGTGTGGTTAGCCATTACTGAGTTCCGCCCTGACTCCATCTGCTCACAAAGCAGCACCTGGTTCAAGGAAATAGGGCTCTTTTTGTAAAATATTCAGAAAAATCCTACTGCGACGCGTTCCTACATGTTTTTTCTCACACACTGGAGGTTTGATTTGACAGAATCCTATTATGGCCTATTAGGATTTACATATCATATAATACCAGTCATAGAACCCAATTTATCATTTACACACAAAGGTAGCATGACTGAGTAATTTGTTTATATTGAGATATACAGTACCTGTTTGTTTTGGTCTGATTGATTGAATACATCTGCTTCCTCAGCCAGCTGAAAGGAGAACAACACAGGGTGATCAGTTATTGGACTGGAGTCTTTATGCCTAAGAATTCTAGGAATATGTGTGTGTGTATGTATGTGTGTGTGTGTGTGTGTGTGTGTGTGTGTGTGTGTGTGTGTGTGTGTGTGTGTGTTTCTACCTCTCTATAAGAACAGGAGTTGGAGCAATCAGTGTCTCCTGTCTCAACAGTTCCAACCCTATCAGCCATTTCTGAGCCTCATCCACAGAATCGGCTGGAGAATGAGGAAAACAGACGATATTACGGTAATATACAGTCATTTGTCACTGGGAGATAATGTATCTGCTAGCTAAAACATAATAATCAGATGGGCTTTTTGAGCTTTTTACTCCTTTTTTTCACATAAGGAGAAGTTTTCAACATTTCCAGAAACTTCCTGGAACACAAGGTACATTATACAGAAAATGTGAATATACTGTAATCTATACTTGATCAAAACACTTGATGCTAGAGATGCAGGTGTATGTCCTGTTACACATCTATGCTGCTTCTAGTCTGAATCAAACCTAACATTAATCTGTTAGTTTCCTCAGTGTCAAATTGTTTTAGAGTTTTATCTTCTGTCCTGGAATATGGAGCATTAAAAGCATAGTTAAAGATAGAACTTAGTTAGCCTCTGTGTCAGCAAGACAACTGTGGAGATCAAGTGATCTTAGATCAAGTGATCAAGTCAGATGAAAATGGTAAATTATTCTTTCTTTTTAAGGAAATATGTCACTTTGACAAATATTGAAAACATAAGGCCTAAAAACAACTGCAATTATATAATGATTAAAATCAATTAGAAATCTAATTCGGATTTTACACTAGGCTGGAAACACACTTAAATGTAGACTTCACCTCCCACACTGAGGGTGTTCAGAACAAACTGAGATCCATAGAAGATTGTGAAACAGGTATTCTCGTCGTGTTTGTCCTTGCCGTCTTTAAAACGTTCAAAGTCCTTGGAGTTCCTCCCTGCACGAATTTCTCTGATCTCAAACAGGTCCACTGAAACAAAGCACAAATATATCTAGGAATTAGTATTTTTCTAGTCATTATCAGCATCATCTCTTGGGAGGACATCATTTCAACTGTAGTCACCACAGCAAAACAGCACACTTGTTTTTCAGTTTCACACATTTTCAGCTCACAATGTCACTTTGCTGTTAGATGAGGACATGGTTAGATTTACACTTGAACACACTGCAATAAAGCAAGTCAACATATTCAAAGACTGACTAAATATCAACATATTTTCAGTATAACTGCTGTCATGATAGAATTTAATGGAGAAAAAAATGTTCCCTAGGCATATCTACGACTAAAGGGTTAAGAACTGGAGAATGGCAGCCGGTAAATGCATTACATAAACAGAAAGGTGTTTATAGCAAGCAGATCATAGTTTCATTGTTTTAAATTTTCTATAAACAACTTAGCATGCTGTTGCAAAATGGCATTATAGAATAGCACATCAAATGGCCTCAAACTGTGTGATTCAAATGTCGACATCATTAGTATGCCAGTGATGATTCAGATACAAAAAAGCAGAGCTGAGAATCAGGTTTGTGACCAGCTAAGAAATGTGGGGAAGGAAATGACAAGAGCAGCTTTTCTCTCCTCCCTTTCATCTGAAGAAAACATACCTGTGTTGTTGAAGGCAGTCAGCAGCCAACAGGATTAATATAAAAGTAAAAATGCACTTTAACAGAGATGAGTCAAAACGTGACTAACAAGGTCTGCAGGAGGCATCTGTGTGTGTGAGACAGCTTACAAGTCAGGTAAAATCAGCACCCCTCTCTAAACTCAAAATTCATAAAATATTAGTTTTCAAAATCCCATTAAAATACACTTAACTGGTAAAATGTAGCTATTAAAGCCAAGCATTTAAATGATGTAGTATTTCTACTGTAGCCAGTAGAGATACTACATCTTATTGCACTTGCACAACAAGTTCAACATTCAGCCATTTCCATTTTATTTCATAACTAACGTGTTATGGCAAATGACACAAAACAGCGTACCCATTCTTTTGAATGTGCAGCTTGTACTAACCACTGATCAGATTTTCTGCAGTTGTAATCTTCATTTGTTGCTGAACACTAAAACGCCACTTTAAGAGCTGGTTTTCCCCAGTCACACAAAATTCCCACTATGACCTAATGGTATGCAGATAATTTCTTTTTTCAATTATGCCCTATTGGAACAGCACCATCCTCTTGCTGTATACTATGGCAGGTTATGAACAGTTATCCGTGAACTACTGTAAACATTGTTCAGAGTTCATTGTTGTTTTAAGGCTTTTTCTTTGACAAAAGTTTGGTTTCGCATTTAGAAAAAACCCAGTGAACTGGCCAGACTGAAACCTGGCTGTTTCACTAGCTCCCAGCTTGCAAACACCTGTTCACCTCAAACTTTGGGCCTCTGACTATGTGTAACATGGGCACCCAACTGTGTCCTTGATACAAACAGAAACAACAAATGTTTTGCAAATAATGTAAAGAGCACTGCATAGAAACTGCATCAGACAGCTGACAAAAATGATGCAGGATATTCCACTCAACTAATACTAATATATTGTTGCTGTGTTTAAAAAACATAGAAGATGCTGATAATGCTAATTTTTCTTTATGAATCTACTCACAGACACCATCAGTTCTGTCAGCGGTGCGTGTCCAAGCCACCTGCCGGGTCTCCATTATGACTTGGACAGTGAGTCGTTCTGCCTTTTGTCGAAATAGCGTCATGACCACGCCCATCTCCAGGTCCCGTTTGATCAGAATCTTCTTGTACTCCGTCATCTCGCCCTGCTGCCCCGAACGAGCCATCTCTACAGCTGACACAGGACCGAAAGAAAACAGATGTTCATCCACTGGCAACTAACAATTGCTGCCACTGTAAAAGAGTAAGACTAGGAACTCCAGAAGTCCATGTTCAGCTCAAGACTTTTGAGTTTTGAGACTTTTAAAAAGAAAGCCTGTTTTACAGATTGGTGCTATGACCACGGGTGGGTTTTATGAATCAGTAATTTCTCAGAAATTCTGACTCATTTTGATCTTCTTAAAGCACATATAATTTTAGAAATTGGATTTTAAATAGTTTTTTACTTACAGTTATATGTAAAATAAACAGGTTTCTGGTCCGTCGTTGTGTAACCTACAATACCCCTTGAAGTTTGGTGTAACTTACGGATGTCTATGCAGATATTCCATTAAGAAAAGCTGCTTCCAGTTACAATAGTCATTGGCAAAATTAAGAATATCTACACTGTATTTCTGATCAATCTGATGCTTATCTTTTAAACTTTAGGACATTTCTAACTAACCCCAAATTTTTAAACAGCACGCAATGTATACTGTTACATGCTAAACCATGCTACTGTATTAAGCAATTAACGAACTACTGAGGACAAACTGGGCTCAAGAGCGTTCCACAACAGAGAGCTCCAGGCTCAAGCTGGAGTATCTTGCATGTAGATTTTGTTTGAAACAGCACATATAAGTAATTTAAGTCAATACTGGTCATTCATATATAGTATTTTGTTGTCCGAAGAATTTTAGGTTCACCATGAATAACATTCACAAGTGGTCAAGATCTGCAAGAAAGTAGGAAACTCTTCTCTGTCCTGTTACTGCCTCAAGGTATCAAACTCTGTTCCTCTGATCTAACACCGAAGCCCACTGTTAACAACCATGAACTCACCTTTTTGCATTTAATCCTGCTAGTGGTTGTTGCAAAAACTGCCAAAGACTTTTGGCACCTTACACCAAAGGAAGTTTGTGTAACCCATGTACTGTATGTGTTATACAAATCTTTACATTAGTTCAGAGAAATTGCAACATTACTGGAAATCTGCCAATGATGGCAATACGTGAATCATGAGGCATGAGACGGCAAAATAAGACATAGGGCCTAAAGTGCAAAGACGGATAGTGTAAAAAAATATATAAACATACAAAAAGCTGATATTTAACACACCTATATACATAAATATATATAAAAAAACAGTCAGCAAAAAACACAAAAGCTTTAGACCACAAAGCTTCGAAGCTCAAAGCCACAAAAGTCCAGTAATAAAAATATAGTGTAATGAGTAATGTATTCGCCTACTTCCTTTAAAGAAGTCAACTGATCTTATGTTGTCATCTCCTGTCATTTTAACTCGAAAAAGCAATGTGGTCAGTTGAGTCAGGATGACAGAATTTGTTTGATCCAAATTGTGACAATTTCTCATATTTACCTAAAATAGACTGCCTAGAATGTGTATATCTGAGGCAGTCTTATGCTTATTTCTTCCCCTAATAATGCTTGCCAAGAATTAAATGACTCTTATTTTAGCATTGTTGCTACCTTAGGCTCAGCCGGGGGCTCAGAGGGCCATATACTGTACATAGGTCTGACTTTTTTACTGGTTATTTTCCTGATAAGTGAACGAATTAATATCTAGTTATCTGTAAAATGTCCAAGGTAAGATTGCAAGGTTTTACTGTCACAACTTATAAAGATGAATTGTTCTGACTGTGTTTTAACTTGTAATGATGACAAAAACAAGTGAAATTCTGAGAGTTCACTCATTAAGTTAAGTTCAGTTGGTAAAGAAAACAAACTAGAGTAGTAGTGTAGCATCACATACACAACCCACAGGTATTGGCTGTTATAAGATATCATATCTCTAAATCAGCACCCAACAGGTTTGTGAGGCTTCAAGGATACAAACACCTGTTCTAGTGAGCAATATCAGAATAATAACAAAAACAGTCCATTCAGATTTATCAAAGGATTAACAGGTTTCCAGACCAGACACACACTGAGCCACATGATGATCTATCAACCTCCCTTCAGTGGAACAGGCTCCATAGGAAGATGACCAACAGATTGCGTATGGTCTAAAAGAACATCACTAGTACTCACTTCCCAATTAACCTCTTACTCATATCAAATCAATAACTTAAATGTATCACCTTTCTAAATGTTATTTTAGTAAATAGATCAAGAAACGTATAGAAAATAAAGTGTGTCAGATTTAGCAGGCTATTCAGTTAAATCAAGAAAGAAATCAGACATACTGACCAATATCAGGGAGAAAAATACTCAATAAGAACATCTCTAGTTTGTAGTGTGCTCCAAAAACACTACATCCTATACATCTCAACATTGCTTTTATTAGCCACTTCCTGCAAAAATGCTGCTGTGTACTGGCATTTTTGTGTGTCCTCTCTCTGTCACGTACAACAGCAGTATAAATATCACATTCAAATGGCAGAGCTCAGATGCCTATCTTATTGTGCTGATATCAGCCCTCTGCATTAGTTTGTCAGTGGCTGACCTTATTGTCATTATAATCACATATTCTGTATGTCGACAGTTTATTTACTCACACAGTACATATATATGCTGTATCTTCATGATTTAGTTGCAAACATCATGAAGATAATTGTCTAGTGATTTTTTTGTTTTCAAGTTAGGTAGAACTCAAGTGGGCAACAAAGATCTGGAATATGAGTGTATAAGATAAAAACTATAATTACCACCTGATGGTTGTATGTCTTCATCAACCAGTCAAGTTGGTGTTTATGCGCATGTTTGTCCAGTTTCTATTCAAATTAGTTAATCTATGAGTTTTTGTACCAGTTGTAATGAAATTCTCTCTGGCCGTTCCTGATATATTGCATTGATGAGGATTGGTGAAACAAGAATCTGATGAACATGAAGTGACTGCGACATTAACCTTTGGCAACCAAAATGTAAACAGATCATCACGGAGTCACAAATTGTACAGCTATGGCAAATTTGAGAAAAAAATAACTTCAAGTGTTCTTAACATATCACATTCACTAGTATGGGCCACAATTAGATTAGTCAAGTCATGTACCTCAGCACATTTTTTAAGGTGCTCGTACCTCATTTCTTTACTCCATTACATTTCAGTGGCAGATACATTTCTTTCTACTCAACTACATTTATCTGACAATTTGAGTTACTTTGCATATTCAGATTCTTAATACAAAAGACTATTCAGCTAATAAATGTCAGGTGTTGACCCTATTGTCTTATTATTACGGATTACCCCGTTACATGAAGTGCTTAAAATCTGCTCCACCTTTACTAGTTGCAACATTAGTGATATTTATACATAAATGCATCATTAATTGTAATACAGTGATAGGGAAGATAAAGTATATTGTTCTGAATCCATGTATCATCTGTTCATTTGTTTCTCAATTTAAAACAAAAAATCTAAAATCAATCAAAAATGAAAAAACAGATAAGAAGTGCTCATATTCCATTTGAATTTTTTCATTGGGAATTAGTGACATAGTGCCAAAAAGTGACACTGAGTGGCGTCCGCGGGACCGTGCACAGCCTGTTAAAAGATGTATCTCCCAGTTTATCTGCGACCACAGTTGCAGAATATGTCAGCAGCAACAATTCAATAGAGTTAAAAGCATTTCATTTGACAGGTTTCTTTAATAGTAGCTACTCTGTCAGTTTATACTTGTACATAAAGATATAAATTGATTTCATTTTTTAAACTAAGACTCAGCCCTTTACACTTTTTGCAGTTCATCCACCTCTGGTAATTGGAAAGGGGTATTCGACCTGGTATGCCACAATAACTAATATTTAACTTGCAAATGACCCATAAGATATAAAAACAAAGTAGCACCGCAGGAAGACGATGGTAGGAATACAGTAAATGTCAACAAAAGATAGAGGCAAACAGAAAGCCTCAAACACAAGTAACACCAAAATCTATTTACTCTATTTACTCAGTCTTCATATTTACATGGGACAGAAAAGAAATGTGCGTATATATAAGAGTTCAATGTAATCATTTTATCAAATGATGACATGTGCACTTGAATAACACATATGAAACCACATATTTATTATGTAAATAATCTATTGTCTGCTTTCACCAACACTAAAAGGAAACTTCAGTGCTAATGTCACAAAGTTAATGATTCACTGACATTACTACACAATTATTTTTCTGTTTTTCCTGCTAAAACTTTACCCTTGTAAAGGGATTGTCCCCTGTTGGGAGCAGGGCAGCTTTATTTTAGACTAACAAATTTCCTCCTACTGATGAAGCAGAAATGAACACTAATAACACTGTGTGAGAGCAGCCATGCCACTGCTGTATTAAGTAACCTGCTTCAGATAAACCTGCAAAGGCTACTGTATGAAACCAGGATGTAATAATCCACTGAGCTGTATTTTGTACAACAAAGGAGTAGCTATGTATACACAGGCACCTGAAAACTGTTAACAACGAATTTCAAGAGAACTTCATTTGTTTTGCAAGCAGCTCTGCCTGTTGAATAGCACCATAACCACAACTGCAATGACTGCATGAGATTAAAAAACTATTTCCACACAGAATTTAGAATCAACGTAACAAAAAGACCAGAAGAAGTGGTTAAATGGCAACATGGATCATTTTTGCATGACAAACCAAATGTTTGTTAAACCACAGGTCACTATGTCAGTGTGGTTTTAGATTAAAGTAAAAACAAACATAGTGTCAACACGAGTCTAAATAATAATGTAATAACCAACATTATATACATAATATAGCTATATTCATTCAAGTAAAACATCTCCAGACCAAAGACAAGGACAGAAAATCCAGCAAATACAACACATGCAATAGATCAAAACACATTTTCTATTCCCATCAACCCTGAATAAAATGATTGTGTTTCATGTCTAATAAATATCACAGCAAATATCTCCTCAGCCCTGTTTCGCCCCAATCTTTGGCGTCTTTCTGGTTTTACAGCACATTGAGTGGCAGAACTGGTAAAGAACATAACACAGTTAATTTGTTAATTTGTGGTCATTCTGTTAACACAAATACACTCAAAAAGGTCTTTTTGCTTGAGACAATAGGATGTTGATGAGATCAAACCAAAAGGTCCTTGTACCTAAGTGACCATGTAAGTTGTCAGATTACCACACCTTCATCATCAAACTGTGAAGGTTTGGATGGGTTTTAAGAAACAAACTTAGTTAGGTTTAGCTAAAAGATCATGGTTTGGCTTAAAATTCTTTAATGACATGACAACAAATAAACATTTGAGGTTAAACAAAATTTCACACTGGAATTAAATGCTGACCCCCCCAGTGGATAATGCTACCTCGACCTCTAACGCAAAAGTTCACGCTCCAGTGAGCATTTTTAACACAACATCATCAAAGTCTGCCAAAATGGAAATGTTGCCAATTGTCCCAACCATATTCTGTATGTCCAGTGTATGGTCCCAGTATTCAGCTGTTTGCTCTGTCTAAGGTCTAATCCAAGACCTTCATGGATTAATCAAACTCAATGTTTGACCCCTTCTAAAACTATCATGTCTGCTGAAAATGATTTGCAACTAAACCAGACCTGTGAACTTGTATCATCTTAATGTTGTTGTTTATTGTATTAAGGAAAAGTGGGGTGGATGGAGCGCGTATAACGTGTTTGAGTCCAGAGTCCTGTGTGACATTGGGTTTGATAGCTAGTAAGGGGATTGTTTGAAATAATAATAAGAATAATGATAATAATTGGTTGCAATTACATTCCAGTAAAAAAGTCATCACAGTTGCAGTTTAGTTGGACAGAAATGTTATTTTCAGGAGACAAGGTTGTCTTGATGATCTATAATAGACCTTTTCACAGCAGACATTTTGACATGATGGCAGGAAAGCACAGGTGTCACTGACAACACTGACAATGGCTGCATTTATTCAGGTGGGCCGTGTCAATGACCCTTAAAGGAACCCAGCCTTTGTTAACCTGGGCTTTGTCTGCTATGACAAATCAAAGTGTCCACTGTGGAAAAGGGTGGACTGCTGGAAAGAAAAGGGCTATTTAAACCGTGGAGCTCCAGGCCATGAGGACCATCACTGCTCACTTACAGAGTGAGATCTGACTCTCCCACCAGGTCCTAGAAGACATGACAGAACTAAACCAACACGTTTCCGGCTCAGTCGTGACGAAGCCGAACTTTCTTTCCTCTGGATCATCAGGGCTGTGTGTCGGACAGCTGGACAGTGGAGGCCTGCTGTACGAAATGCGTTAGACTGCGCTGAGGTCGCTCATGTGTAACTGTGCATGGTTCAACGTTTCGTCGTTTTCTCCTCTTCATCTGCCTGGATCGCTTAAATGAACAACATGAGAGCAGACAGCTGTTCTGACAGCACTGTCAGCCTCCCAGCCTGAAGTCTGATCCATGGGATTGAATATCCTGCTTAATAAAGACACACTAAGGTGCCCGGAGCTGTAGCCGACTAACAACTGACGACTAAATATGACTGATCTCATGACTGAATTTGACTAAATGAACAGTATTAACACTTGTTCTGTGTTTCAAAACCTTCTGCAGACCAACCAGTCTGAACAAAGACCCAGCATTAGGACAGAACAGTCTTTCTATCTGATCGAACTGAGCTAATGTCATGAATTACATCAGCAAATGTGAAGATCTATTAAAAATGAAGCAGAATGGCGAAAACTAAAATCCAGTGGCTTCATAACAGAGCACTGGGGTTCAGGAGGAGTTCGGCTTCATATTTTATTCTGATAAGCCACTTTTCAGTCAGTCCAGAGAACAGCCATCACCAGCCTACACACACTACAGGCTGGGTAACACTGGAGCGGTACCCGCCGCCAGCAGCAGGTGGACCCGGGCGGCACCGCGCCAAGAGCCGCATCCAGCCGCTCGGTCATCTGCAGCCCCGCAGATACGCTGCTAGCAAAAAAGCGGATTTCCCCTCAGCTTACTTCACTTTGCTGAAGCACGGCCACTTTATCTTCGTATGTTTTTTTTTAATTAAAGAAATAAAGTAAGAGGCTCACCTTCCAAGTAACACGGATCCGTTCCAGTCTACTAAGCAGCCACTTGTTTTCTAGCTATCATGGTTTGAAAGTTGTCAAATTAAGCCGGAGCGGATGTAGAGTGTTGACAAAAAGGCCAGACGCAAAACGGTCAGTTCCTCTCTCTCTGTACAAGGAAGTAAAAGTTAACTTGCATTATAGGCACAGACGACTAGTTTTTTTTTTTTTTTTTCGGGGACGGAAGCAAGGACGGTATCTATGCAAACTACTGTCGAGCAGGCAGTGGCATCGGGCGGAAGGGTACGAGAGAGTCCGCTGTGAGCTGTCAGGATGTGAGCACTAACACTGTCCGATGTTAACATGTGCGCTGAGCGACGTCTCCAAACTTCTCCAAACTTCTCCAAACGTCTCCAAACTTCTCCAAACTTCTCCAAACTTCTCCAAACTCCAGCTGTCATCGATCGTTAACCGGTGCGTGAGGAAACGTTCCCACATGTGCGCAGCTGGAGGGCGCAGACCCAGACCGGGCTTCACGCACCATCAATTAACAAGTGGTGGTTCTCAACGCGTGGAGCGAGGACTCCCGGTGGTCCTAAGCGAACACAGTCAATTCCCTTGAAATAAATAAGTAGATTTTACTATTATCTGTTATTAGTGGTACAAGGAGTGGACAATTCAGCACTACCATGGGTAGAAGTACTTTAATATACTTTAATATTTATCTGTTACATTTAAATATTTAAATAGTTTTTGAAGGACAACATTTTTTAAAAGACAACTTTTGTAATTAGGCTACTGCTGGTGTAAAGTAGCTATAGCATGTTTGATTGATGTTTTTATTTTATTCTGGGGCTGTATTGATCGATTAGTTAAAACTGTTCAAATACATGTTATAATGCCTCTCTGGCCTTGTGTCTTTACATTGCCTATCTACACTCAGCACACTCGACACTAGCCATTATCAGATTACAATGAGAGATGATGCTCCCAAACCTACTAATCAAGCAGGAATTGTTGAAATTCTCTCATTGGTTTGAAGGATGTGTCTCACTCAAAAACGTTTACGAGTGAATATCCAACACTTTCTCACCCCACAGAGTCAAATAATAACACGTCCCACCCACGCACTGTTTGCTGTCACTCCTTGATGCCAGGGCAATGACAAGAATCTGTCAGACCTCTAATCAAAACTGTTTTGGGGTAAAAACATGGTTTGATTGACATTACAGAGGGTTAGAGTTAGGCACAGAAACGTCAGTGTTAGGGTTAAGTTAAAAAATCAAATAAGTACTTCACAATCTTGTTACAATACACAATGTTACACTGTGAATTCTAAACAGTCAACATTACCTAAAACAAGCTTATGTAAAGATTTTACTTTACATAATTCATTAAATCACATTTATTAAATCAGGCTAAGTTGGAAGTAATGTGACATTTGTAGCAACTTGGAATTTCTAAGTTATGTTTACTTGATCAGCAGTCAACTTTATTTGTCTTAACCAAGCTACTGTTACTTATCATTATTAGGTGCTTCAAAAATGACTTTCCATTTCATTCACACTGCCTCGTTTGCCACTCTGACCGAGGACACTGCATCCCCTCCTCCTCCTCTCAAACCATCCTACCACCTGCTCTCTAGATCCCATCCCCATCCTCACCTTCAAACAACTGCACCCACAATAATCCCAGCCATTATACAAATCATCAACACATCTCACAACAGGCACCTTTTCTACTTAATCTAAGCAGGCCCAGATTACACCACTCCTTAAGAAACCTACTCTTGAACTATCCCATGTGGAGAATTACAGACCTGTCTCTTTTCTCTCATTCCTGGCCAAGACCTTTGAACGATCAGTCTTCAATCAACTCACTGACTTCCTTTCTAGGAACGACCTTCTGGATGTCAACCAGTCCGGCTTTAAGAGTGGCCACTCCACAGAAACAGCAATCCTGAGGGTCGTTGAATTCCTGTACACTGCAAAAGCTGCAGCTCAGTCTTCCATCTTAATCTTACTTGATCTATCTGCAGACTTTGATATAGTCAACCACCAGATCCTCCTGTCTGCACTTTGATTTGGGCATCACTGGTACAGCGCTGGCCTGGCTTCAGTCTTACTTGTCTGGGCATATTATGTTGGCAGGGGCAGGTTTCTCCCTGTAACTGCTTCTCCACTGTGGTGCTGCAGGGCTAAGTTCTTGGTCCTCTACTTCTGTATTACATCCCTAGGTTCCATCAACCAGTTGCATGGCTTTTCCTATTATTGCTAAGCTGAAAACACACACTTGTTCTTTCCACTGGATGACTCCACTGTACCATTACACATCTCTATTTGTCTCTCTGACATCTCTGCTTGGATAAGAGAAAGGTATCTTTAACTCAGCCTCTCCAAGACAGAAGTTCTTGTCTTCCCAGCCAGACCTTCAATACAACATACAACTAACAATACAAAATCAGCATCAACATAGGATTTTCAGTGATTGTGCCCACTGAGTCTGCCAAAAAAAGACTGGTAAATGACTGTATAACTCTACAAAGGTAAAAAAAAAAAACACACATACAGAAACATGGGAACCACCCATTCAGATTGTGACAACAAAACTGGGTATCAAATCAGAGATGTGGCAAAGTTGATAACATTTTAAAAGAATGTAGGATGAATATAAGGATGAAATCACTGTATCACAGAATTAGAGAAATTGCTACATACAATTAGTAGCTATAAAAGAAACTTGACTTAGACGAATTTGTTTGTACCCTACTACAAAACAAAACCATGTGAAGGTCACCTGTGGATTGCTGTTCCACCTGGCATCCACCTGTGTTGTCAAATTCAAGTTATTTCAGAGAAAATGATGGGTTCTTATTTTGTTGTGGACGAGTACCAACACAGTCATCCACCTCTGTATATGAATATTCAATGTATAGACTATGTAAAGAAAGAATGAAGAATTTGTTTATTGTTTTATTGTCTAAAGTATACAGTAGTTCTGCTATGTATTGTTTGCTTTAACTATATGAGAGGTGCTAAAAAGTTTATAGACTGACAAAGTGATTGAGGATGACCATCCAATATCCTTGCAATGTACAGCTGTTATAAAGACTGTTTTATGTAGCTTGGGGGGAATAACAGTAGTGAAGCGCATACAATATAATGAGTCCCAAAATATCTTCACATCTCTGGGGATAAAAAAAAAAATATTTCCATACACAAATGTGAAGACAAGTACAAATATTCTTTATGGACCCATCATGCCACTGTGTGAACTGCTGGAAGATTATTTAACAGATTTGCATGTGTAACTTGCCTCAGTCATTTGCATGTTAGCAGAAGTCAGGGTGGGGGTGAATACAAAGTTTTATCACTGAGCAGGTGTCTAGATTAGTAAAATTACAGATGTCAAAGTGGAAATCGTGTTATTTTTTATTTACAACAATTTACAGGCTGCCTGGGAAAGAGACAGAGAGCATCAGCTTTCGACTGCAGTACACCTTAAAATGATTATAAGAGACAATACAAATGTGGGAACTTATACTAAATGGCCACACTATGCATGTCTATTCACTTTTGTTCCAATGACTTCAGGCATGATACGTAGAGATTGAATTTATTTTGTAGCTCCCAGGGCACTGACAAGATCTAAATGTGCCACTTGACTTCAAGTTTTACATCTGTTGTAAGTGCTCATCAAACAAAGTTCTGCTTAAAGCAAGTGACAGAATTTCACCTCTGCACTAGGTTAAGAAGTCAGTTAAATCCTGCACGCAGTAAATTGCCTTAGTCTTTTAACATAATGCTAATTTGTGACTATATTTATATTTATTTTGATGCAACTACTTGGTCTCAATTGATAACAATGTAGTGCATAGTTTGACATGAGCTTGGACAATACAAGTCCAATAAAATGACAGTTGGATTTGTTGTAGTGACAGATCTACAGATTTTTACATGGGATGGTATGAGTTTTGGAAGGGTAACCAGGGTTGTGACTTCCTGTGAGTGAATGAATGTTTGTTGGAGCTCAGTTCCAAAGCAGCTTTGCTTTATTTTAAGCTTTTTTCATGCATTTATCCAGGTGGATCCAATCGAGATTTCAGACAGTACAATCCAACATTAATCACACACACACACACACACACACAATATTAAAACTAGTAACCCTTGAGAATGTTTGCAATTTTAATTAAATCTAGAACAAATGTATTTATAATTCTTGAGTTCTCAGTTCTGTCTGCATCAGTGATTTAAACAGCTTATACACTTATTTATCATTTTATTGTCCAATTACAGCTACAATTAGGTGGAGGGGGGGGGTTGACACCTGTCCCCATTTACTACCCTGTAAATCCAACTCAAACTTTTTGTATATTTTGCTCCAGAAAGATCAAAAACAATGATGAGCCAATCAGTTAGCTGATTAGCAGAAACAACAACAACAACAACAACAACAACAACAAATACTAATAATAGCTTTGCCTTTTTTTCCCCCTTTGAATTGAAAATAAAACTCCTGGAATACCTACTAAGCATTTCAGATGGTTAAAACTCCAATAATGTTGTCATTAGTGACATGTTCACACATAAATACAATGGCTAAGAAAATTAGCTGAGACTGACGGGCTCATGTTAAATTATATGTCTGAGACACTGGAACGTTTTGTCCAACACTGTAGAAATTCATCAGTAATCAGTCACCTAGTTTTCTTGAAATGAGTTTACAGGAATATCACATTACAGATTTATTTTAGTTTAACTTACGGTTACACTAAAAACTATTTAGTCAATTCAGTTTCCAACAGACTTCAACCACAGTCTGAGTCGAGTTGGTTTAACTGCCTCATCTCAGGTGGATTTTGTGTAGTATTTCTTGTCATTTTTTTCTGTTAAAGCCACTGGTTGGTGGAATTAATTAATTACACCCATGACAGTTTATTCCGGTGGTGAAAACTGGCTTAAAGCCTGTGCCTGCATGGTTTTCAGTTGTCAGGCTTCAGCAACCGACTTTACTGTAAAGTGGCTTTAAGAGAAGCATCAGTTTGTGTGGTAAAAGGAAGGCAGGAAAAGACAGAACTGATTTTACAATGTACCAGGTGAAGTGGGAGCCTCAACACTGTACACCTGTTTTGTTCTATCTTCCTCTTACTGCTCCTGGTCTTCCTCTGGCTCCCTGAGGCCCTGACTGTGCAGCGTCTTCCCTGTCATCTCCATAATGGCCTGGACCTCTGGATCTATGTCCAGGACACTCTTCTTGCCCTTCCCCTCCTCATCCTGTGACACAAAACAAAGTAGCATGCAGAAATGCCAAGTCTTCATGTTCTCAGTTTAACATCTGTATAATGTGAAAGAAACTTATTGAGGTTCTCTATTTGTTCAAAAAATGGTTCAGTTTCACTGAGGTTGAGAGAGAGGGTAAAAAACCTGAACAAGTGCTCTCACCTCATCTAGTTCTGGGGGTTTCCCAACTGCCCACACTTCCACTGAATCCAGGGTGAAGTCCTCCTCTCCAGAGAGTTGGGGGCTGCCGTAGGTGGTGCACTTTGGCCGTGCACGGCTATGACCACGACCAAAATCACTGTCCAGCCACAGGCCAAAGTAGCCATGCTGACCTCCCATACCCTAACGAAGACAGGAAGACACAACACCAACACCAACACACCCAGAATGAATGAAGACAGGCATGTAAAGGAAATATCCTGTAATTCTCTGCCACTGTGACAAAGACAACCAAGTTTTCTAAGAAAACAATGAACACAAAGAATAAAGAATAACACTGTATTACGTTTCATAACATGTAAGGTCAGAGGAACTGTTTTCCAGGAAAGTTGGAATTTTAAAAAAATGCAATTAAAACTAAAATCTGGGTTTGATGCCTGCAACACATTGAAGTTTGCACACTGTCATGTTTACCACTGTGTCACATTACTTTTTCTTCTAACTACATTTTTCAATACACCAATCGCTGCAGCCTTCAAATGGGACCCTGATAGATGTTGGCTTTTGCACCTTTCACTGCAGGTGGTCTCGTTCACCTCTGTCTAAAGCTGAAACGTGGATGTGTTTTCACCGTCCATCTCACATGAGGTTTGGCCAGGAGAACACAACAGCATTTCTGCACATATTTGATGTTTAGCTTTCTCCTTGCATTATAAAGTTTCAGATTGCCTTATGACATTTCCCTAGAGTCCCTGAATCTTTTCACCATTTTATGAACTGTAGATTGTGAAATTCTTTGCAAGCCTGCACTGACAAATACTTAAATTTACAATTCTCTCATGAAGTTTTGAATTACAAACCATCTTTGTCTGACATCATCTAGAATGCTATTACTTGAATCTTTTCAAAACTTTACTTCTTATTTTTATCTCTTACAACTTCTGTTCAGTGTGCTTTCTGGTTGTAATAAAGGTTGCCGCATCTGATACTAACAGGCCATGGCAAACAGAAATACAGTTTTCCTCTGCTGAGCTTATGTCTCACCAGTCCATTCGGCATGGTCTGCTGGTTCTGGTTTAAATACATAAAGTGGTCGTTGTATCCTGTTGCTGTATAAACTCTCAGTCTGGGGAACACAGTGAACAGGAAGCATCTGGAGTCACCTGCATACACACAAATATACAAATTATGAAGATCTGAAAGAAAAGTCAAGTGACAGCCCACGGTATTCAAACAAGTAGTGTTACTTCCTCAATGTCTTCTTTTATCAGTGCTAGTCTTGATCTGGGGTCCGGTAAATGATATTATAGATGTTATTATAGAATTAAATGGCATTGCCCATGTTACCTATCATGGAAAATGCATTTTACACCAGAATGGCAGAGTTCCATGAATCTTTATGGGAGATGTTCCTGTTGTTCTGTGATGTTCTGATCTTCATTCAGCAATCAATAGTATCATCTGTTAAATTTTGAATTAACTGGAAATCTCTAATTAATTAACTCCTCTGGTACAGCTTTGGCCTCTCACAATTTTGTTTGTATGAAGATCAGTTTTAGTGATGTTCCACACTTGGAGAACCGCATCAGTGTTGGAAATCTGTCATCTTAATAGAACATAGTACATAGTAAAGAGTAAGTATAATTATTTGCATTTGCATGATCCATAAACTACATTTAACATTTAACCTTTAACTTTGTATGACTTTAAAGTATATAGCTTGGAGTATCAGTTAAATATATGAATTAAAAATATGAAGGTGTGTTTAAAAGTTTAAGCTTTATCCTTTGATAATGTAATGTGAGTTTTTTCAGGTGATGTTATCTGGAAAAGCAGATTAACCAGGACTATATCCACCATAATATGAGCAACCACAGGTGAAAATCTGAACTGAGATTTGTCTCACTTAAAGTGTTACATTTACTGTAGTGGCTAGAGTAGTATTTCAAATGCTATAAAGTGTGGCTGATGGATAAGTGGCATAGTTTCATTGTTTGGTTGAAGCTGCAGACAAATGCTGACAAGTAACAAGAAAAGACTGAAATGCCAATTGACTTGTTGAT